>NC_081415.1:204632769-204793516 GCF_030272615.1 Cryptomeria japonica | reverse complement strand
ATACTCTCTCACAATATATCCCCACAATCGTCCCAAATCATATGATAATGAAACTCTCAGGATACACTATAGAATGAATAGATAAAACTTGTAAATCAAACATATCCTACCAACATCTGAAAGTGCTATGTTGTGTCTTGAGTATGATCTCCTTACAACTCCAAATGCAAATTCTTAACAACACCCAACCATTCTATCTCATAGATTAAGTTACACACCATATATATTATGTGAAATACCATCAGGGATGTAAGCCTCCCTAATGAGGAAACCAAACTCAAAGCAAGCATTCCCAAATTAGAAAATAAACCCAATCAAAATATCTTAGGGTCCTCATAATAGAAACCATAATATCAAATCATATGCACCAGGAGATAAACATGCCAATAAATCCCTCAAAATGAATCCTTCAGAACCAACTATCCACATCTTAAGATCCATATGTATGAAAGATAAAGCATAATACATAATACACCTACAAAAAGAATGGGAAATACCTTTTAGATGATAAACCACTAAGTAGACCAAGATTGTGGAATGAGAAATGCTCCTTTGGGATAATCAATTCATCATGACTCACTCAAAGAACAATCTCCTCTCAAGTCCATATCTAGGTCAATGATCCTTAGTTTTCCTATTGAAATATCATCATATTGTACTCATATAAACAAAAATCTCTAATCCCAAGGAAAATTCGGCCTCACTTAAGTCTCCAAGTATCCATGAGCACTTGAAATAGTTAAACCATGCTAAGCTCTTAATTTAACACAAAATTATCATGAAGATCCCAAGCACATGACCAATGTAATGAATACTAGGAGAATCAACAATACCATTGTTAAAGCTCCAATCACAAATTAGGAACACAATCATGGCTGTGCACGATATAACAGTCTCCTCCTAGGAGATCACATGCATGAATGCACACTTCCTAGGTTTTAAGAGAACCTATATCATGTCAAACTATAATTTAGAATCAAGAGTAAACCATAACACAGTATTAAACAAACTCTAAACCAAGAAGCAATATGTATAAACACATGAAGATAACCATCTAGTAATATTGAACCTGCAAATGTGAAAGAACTCACACTTTTATAAATTACTTTTGATAAATATTTTGTCACTTTCATAGATGCCTTTTCTAGGTTCACATGCATCTACTTTCTTCAAGAGAAAAAAAAATTCTTTGAAACATTTATAGATTTCAAGGAACTAATTTATTTAAATAGTTGGTAAATAACATCAAGGTTATTCAAATTGATAATGGAGGTGAGTACGTAAACATCAAGTTTGAGTAGTTTTTACATCAGAGGTGATAAACTTGAAATGTATAGTTCCTCACACTCCTCAATAAAATGGTGTTTTAGAATGTCAAAATAGATTCCTAAAGTATATGCCTAACTATATGATACATTGCAAAGGACTTACACCATAGTATTGTGTAAAATAAATCGACTATTATTGGTATATTCAAAATGGGGTTCCTCATAAAGCCTTGAAGGAAATTACTCTCTTTGAAGCTTTGGCATGAAGAAAACTATAAGTTGAGAACTTTAGAGTCTTCAAATCTTCAACAATTATATGCATTCTAATAGAGATATGCAAGGCAATGAAACCACATATGTAGGCTATACATGGTGTAAAAGGTTTCCACCTACTCCACCCAAGTACACATTAGTTGTTTATTAAGAGAAGTGTTAATTGATATTTCTCCTTATATTGTGGGTTGATTTAAAAATGATAATTATTCTTGCAATTTATATTATCCATAATATATTCCTAAGAAAATATATTTTTCTTCTTCTAGTTTTGATAGTGAGGACAGTGATGAGGATTCATCCTTATATTCTTCTAGATTTATCTTGGAAGATGATATATCTACTCTTGACTCACCCACTTTTCATCCTCGTTGGCTTAGAAAGAGAATTGACCGTGTAGGAACTTGTGTAGGGAATTCAACAGATAGAGGATGGACATAGTTAGCTCATGAGAGTGAACCACATGCTTATTTTGCCTATGCCTTTGATTCATAGAAATTTTATGAGGCTTGAAGTACACTTGAGTGGGTTAAATCTATGCATGAGGAATATGATTGATTAATAAAATACCACACTTAGGATTTAATATTACTTCCCTGTTGGAATCAATGAACACTGAGAAGGGGGGTGAATCAGTGTTCTGTAATTTGCAAGCTTATTAATCTGATTCTTAAACTACCACATGCATTAGAATAAAGTAAAGTGCAGAAACATAAAGTAAACAACCACACAACCATAACACCAAGAATTTTACATGGAAACTCGGAAAGGGAAAAACCATGGTGGGATGAGTACCCACAATATTATTATAGTATGGCCAAAAGTATGCTAATATTACATATGGGGAATGCACTTGCATTCAGACACACTGCCTAGAGTTCACTGCTCAATTACAAAAAGGGCTACAACTCAGAGGAAGGCTCACTGCGTTACAAGATATTACAAAATGATTACAATGATAAATGAATTGAAGTATAGCATATGACTATGCAAAAATATAGTTCTGGATAGGCTCAGATTAACTCCTGTAACTGATCTGTCATTCTGCTCTGTCACATACCAGAGCATCAAAACCTACAACCACATTCTCCAAACTCACAAATTCTCTCTCACATACTTCCTTCACTCATTACACATACCAAAATGATCAACCGAATCAATGCTATATCCACACCAACAAAAAGAATCATTTACTAAGTTAGCTTCCAAAAATCGCATAACATGCAATATGAAACGTGTATCACCAAGTCAGCTCAATCCGTCCATAAATCTAAATGCAGACCAAAACAAGATGATAATAATCTTCCCATAAGTTGGCCAAAACACCTCAAACACAAAACTGATGACCGAAATCATCCCAACAAATCCGCAACACATGTTACACAAAGATAGATCTGTTCTTACTGAATTACCAAATACCGAAGCTCTAAACTTGCACAAAATTCAACACCGGATATTAGGATCACGAAATAATTTGTCTCGAGCCTCGAATGAACTGCCTTTATCACCACAACCAAAATTACAACACCAATGTCAATATGTGCACCATGATCTCATGCTCTACCGGTTACTGAGTTCCACCTTCCAGAGTTATTCCTTATGAACAATATGACTTCCAGTAAACCAATTTTATGTACACTGGATGTGATCTGCAAACTGATTTTCCATCAATGACAACCCCTAAGCTACTATCATGCGCCAATATTCACCAGAACAATGTCTCTTGCCAACAATCTCCCCCTTTCGCATTGATGGCAACACTGTGAAAAATGAACTTAATGAACTATACACTCAAGACTGCAAAACTTCAAAATTTCAAACTCACAAAGAATATAAAAGCTCCCACTAAGAATTTACACCATTTTTCACTCTGCTCTCTCCCCCTTTGACAACAATGCCAAAGATAGGAATCCGCCAAAATTGATATACAAAGATACGTACAGTTGCTCATAAAAACTTGAAGATGTCTACAAAAATTGTTCTAAGGGACATAAAATGATTATCCCATGCCTTCTTTAGACTCTCCAAAATGCTTATCATCCCATTGAAAAGGTAAGCATGCATCTCTTCTCCCTACCTATCTGCCAAAACAGGCTTATCCAGAGCATCCTTAGCATCTTGCATGCTACTCATAAATGAATCCATCTGGGTAGTAATAAGACTCCTTACTTCTGACACTCTACCCAAAACCCTTTCCCTTTCTTAATTTTTACTCTTGATCTTATTTAATACACTCAAAACTTGGGGTTCAAAATTGCTAGCCGAAGCTGATTGTGGTGCGTACGACTGTGATATGCTTGCTAGCTGGCCTTCACATTCCCTTATTTTCTTGTCAATGTCTATAGTGAACTTAGGCAAAAATCAAACATGACTTCTATATGTTACCTCCTTCATCAAGAGCATCTTGAATACTTTTTAGTGCAGTAACCAAAATGACTCTATCATCTTCAATCATCTTCAAAAAATATTTTAATTTCATTGAATTGAATTGATTCAAAACTTTAATATTTGATGCCTTCTCCAAATATTCAAAATAGGAACCAATAGAATTTAGAAAACCCTTGAGCTTACTAGAGGGATCAGATGTGTCTGGTTTGAAAGATGACATGATTTTATCCAGCATATCCCCTGCTAATGATATTAACTCCATGTCGTTAGAATGGGACTTAAGCAAATCCTCATTGGCTTTGGCTTGAGCGAGAGTTGCCAATTTTAGTGCTTGAATCGGGGATAATGAGCTTAGATCTATAGGCCCTTGATCAAAGTCATCAGAGTCTGTAGCAAGTTGTTTCTCTTTGACAACAACAGTGTCTCTTGCCATTGTTGTCGGAGCCTGGTCTACCTTATCTTCTCCTTTCTCCTTTTCTACAACCTTCACACTTTCATCCTTACCACCTTTCTCACCATCATCCACATCCTTCGCCATATTCACTGTCTCCTTAGCTGCTTTTTCTAACAAAACTTCTATTACCGGAGGTATCATTTGCACCATCAACATTATCGACTGTGGTTTGATCATTAGACTAACTTCACGAAATGGCTTCCTTAGATGTTTGATCTTTTTGCTTATCAAGGACAATGACATGTACTTCCGGAACATATGAGTCCTGAGATGTTTCTTCCGGATTCACATCAACTCTTTGATCTATCAAAAACTATCTCAAAATTGTTTCAATCTCCTTTGTCACCTCATCTATCTTCCCTAGCATAAGCTTATTCACCCTCTTCTTGCTTCAGTATCTATCCTTGGCAAGATTCAATAATCTAATAACTTCATCTGTAGAAATGAATGAGGATAAATTTACTAGCACATACTCCTTTATTTTATCATTTTCTAAACTTGATGTATGCCTTCTCACATCCAAAATATCATATAGACTTTTAGGGATGACAGATGCAAGTTCTATTAATGCTTTACTATAAACATCCATATATTCAACAACTGCTTCTTCAATTTCCCTCTGATCTTTGTCATCAAAATTTTCATATCCTTAATAATTTCATCAACTAACTCCTTCAAGGTCAATGTGGGCACAATTTCAAATGTATCTTCAATTTTACCAAAATTCAGAGTGACATCTATCTTAGACTTTTGCCTCTTGCTTTCTCTAGCCTTTCCGGATGACTCAGGTTCTGCCCTAGGCTTCTTTGATTGCCGAACTCCACTAGATTGTGGCTTCTTCACCACTCCAGCATAGGTGGTTGTCTTCTTCACCTCTTTCATTGCTTCATCAGATTCTGTCTCTATGTCCTCGACAGTGGCAACAACATATACTCTTTGGGATTTCTCCTTCTTCGCCTTCTCTACCCCACTTGTTGATGTTGTTGTTTGTGATTTGGGTGGAGGAATGGGCTTCTGCATACCAGAGATAGGTGTAGACTGAGACTGTCTTGGATTTGTTTTCTTTAGAGGGGTGGAAATAGGTTTAGAATTCTTGGGCTTCACCATGTCCTCCTCCTTCGGAATGTTTTGTTCTCTTTCCCTTTGCACAACCTCCTTAGATATGCCCATTTGTTCTGCTAGCTCCTGTACCTCTTTCCTTACTTTCCTCTTTTTGACAGGTCTGGTAAACTTCTTGTGTAAATCAAGATCTTTTTCCTTACAGGTGCTGAAACTTTCTTCCTTATCATCCATTGGTTGACCCAGCAAATGTTGAGCATATGCATCAAGAGTGGTTGCATCTACCTCATACCCCATGGGCATGATCCAGATAGTTCTTTCCTCAACTGCCTCCATGTGGCATTGGTCCTTATCAACCATGAAGCAGATGGTTTTCTCATACTTCTCAATAATCTCTTTAGGGATCCTTTCCTACTTTGCATTGAGGCTTGAAATGATTTAAAATAGCTCCATATAGCAGATTTTTGTGCAATAGTATCACCTAAACCTTGCAATCCTTCCTTAATTTGAATGGCCACCAGTTTATCATAACCCCACTGAATCTTTCCAATACCGGGGATTTCATTTAGGAAATACAGTGACAAGCAAACAATCAAGGAACCAAATTTGAATACATGTTCCTTATCTTGCTTAATCTTCTTCAAATTGCGCAATAGCTCACTGAGAAGAACTGAACAAAGATCATACCTTTTTTCTTCCTTGAGCATCTCATAGGTTGGAAATATAGCGGTACTAGATATAGAGTTATTCCTGCTAGATTGATACACTTTATACCCGATCACCATTGAGGCAAATTGAACATCATGCTCTATGATATCACTAATAGTCATCGATCGACTATCATGCTGAGATCTAGTAACCTTTGTTATTGTTGTATTCTATACTTTCCTCAATTCAGGGATCTCATCAGTTGCATATAAACATGTAACTGCTTTAATGATTTTGTTGGTGATCTTATGAGGTCAGTCCAGCCACATGAACTCATTATGGATTCAATTCAGAATGTATCAGACCCATTCGAGTTCATTGAACACCGGGAAATGAATGAATTAGATGAAACCTTTATCGTGCAATGACTTGAATTTTTGCTTCCCAATCTCTTCAATGTTGTAGTGGATATATGCCCTAATATCTTCGTTATGAAGTATGCCATACGAGATAGAAGAAAATGAACCTTCTGGATCATCTTCAATATATTTGAATGGGTGCCTTTTGAATACGAGCCTTACCCTCTTAATAATTTTGACCACTGATGGAGTCACAACACCAAATGCAGATGTAGATGCCATTTCAAATGAGGATATGAACATATAGCTTTGCAAATGAAAAATAGCTTTTGATTCTCAACTGGGTGCACGAAATCTCTAATTGATTGCTAGAGGCTTGGATTTTTTCTGCTAAATCTCTTTCACTCTACTGCTCTGCTTTTTTCTCTCGTTTGCATTGTGAAGGATGAGCTATTGAAATGCCTTTTTTCTCCACCAAAAACATAATTTTAATTTGTAATAAATGCACAACCCTAAAGGCTTCCAGATACTCTATTTTCCATGAATCCATTCACCAAAGTCCCAAACTGCCATGAAATATTCCAGATAACAACTGCACAACTAATCTCCACCATCTGCAACCATCCTCGACTAATTATAGATCTTCGAAAGAGGGTTTTTAAGATTTGCATGAAAATATTCCCCCTAAGGTATTAGGCCTTAGTTACTAGATGAGGTTCCTACACCAGAATTAGGTGTGGAGCCATTTTGAACAATATAATCTTCTTTCTTTGCCTACATCTTCTTATGCTGATCTATGATCTCTTCCACCATAAATTTTCCCTTTTCATCTGATTTGTTCTTGTCTACCAGAGCATTCCTGCTTCTGCAATATCTTGTAATATGACTAGGTTTGTTGCATGCATGATGAACACCACTTCTTTGCATAGGCCTGAAGTTCATTTGACTTGGTCTCATCTTGAATTGGTTAGAAATATTCCCAAGCATTCCACAAGCATATCATCTTTTATTCTGAAAATTATTTATTACTATTCTGCACATGTTTGACTTATGACCAAAGTTATTGCATATGAAACATTGATTGGTAAAAGTAGGACCATTGTTCATCACTTTATTCATCATCCCATTATTCATCCTACTTTTGCATTGACTCGCCATGTGATCACTACAAACAAAAAATTTACCATTGAATTTATAGGCATTAGGCTTTCTTACTGGAGGTCTCTTGTTCTTTTGCTGATGATTGCTTTGACCAGAATCAAAGAATTCTCCTTTCTCAAATCCAAGTCCTCGCATGTCTTTCTCGTGTCCCTGACTTTCCAGCATCTCATCCAACCGAGCTAAACTATCTTTGAATTTTTCTTTGTATTCATTAGTAGTAGTCAACTCATCTCTTAGAATTATGGTCCGCCTTTCAAGTTCTTGTCCATCATTCTTTGTTTGCACCAATTCAAGATTTAAATGATCATTCTCATATGTCAATCTACAACATTCATTAGATCTGTCCTTCAGTGATTGAGTCAGGGTTTCTTCATTCTTCTTCTGGTCTTCAATCTCCTTTGTTAGCTTCATTACAATGTATTGCATCTCATTCTTCAAGACTGCATTTTCCCTAGCCAACTTCTCACATTCATCTGTCTTGTCTTGTAGGGTTTGATTGTCTATGCTTTGTTCTTCTTTCTCCTTCAACTTATCCATCAATTCCTTTCTCTTCTCTCTTGATGCGCTCACTTGATCTTTCAGGGTTTCAATGAAATCTTTAGCTGCATTCAGGTTTCTTTTCACGGAACTTACTTCGTTTCTTGCTACATCAAGATCTTCAAGTTCCACACTAAGTTGTCTCTGCAAACCGAAGTCCATTGATTCAATCTTCCAAATCTTCCTCAAGCTATTAGGCTTCTTACGAGGCACAAAGCTTTGATACCAATTGTTGGAATCAATGAATATTGAGAGGTGGGGGGGGGGGGGGGTGAATCAGTGTTTTGTAATTTGCAAACTTATTAATTTGATTCTTAAACCACCAGATGCATAAGAAAGAAAGAAGAGTGCAGAAACATAAAGTAAACAACCACAAAACCATAACACCAATATTTTTACATGGAAACCTAGAAAGGAAAAAACCAGGGTTGGATTGAGTACCCACAATATTATTATAGTATGGAAATAAGTATGATAATATTACATATGGGGAATGCACTTGCATTCAGGCACACTGTCTATAGCTCACTGCTCAATTACAAAAAGGGCTACAATGCGAAGGAAGGCTCATTACCTTACATGCTATTACAAAATGATTACAATGATAAATGAATTGAAGTATAGCATCTGACTAGATACCAAAATATAGTTTCGGTTAGGCTCAGATTGAATCCTGCAATTGATCTGCCATTCTGCTGTGTTATATAGCTATGCCACATACAAGAGCATCAAAACCTACAACCACATTCTATAAACTCATAAATTCACTCTCACCAGACTTCCTTTTCTCATTACACATACCAAAATGATCAACCAACTCAATCTTATATATCTACACCAACAAAAAGAATCAATTACTAAGTCAGCTTCCAAAAATTGCATAATAGGCAATATGAAACGTGTATCACCAAGTCGGCTCAATCTGTCCATAAATATAAATGCGAAGCAAAACAAGATGATAATAAGCTTCCCATAAGTCAGCCAAAACACCTCGAACATGAAACTGATGACCGAAATCATCCCAACAAATCCACAACACATGTTACACTTAAATAGCTATGTTCTTACTGAATTACTGGAAAGCAGAGCTCTAAACTTGCACACAATTCAACAACAGATATCAGGATCATGAAATAATCTGTCTCGAATCTCGAACCAACTACCTTGATCACCACAACCAAAATTAAAACACCAATGTCAAGACGTACACCATGATCTCATGCTCTACCGATTAATAAGTTTCACCTTCCAGACTTATGCCTTATGAACAATATGACTTTTGATAAACCAATTTTATGTACACCGGATGTGATCTGCAAACTGAGTTTCCATCAATGACAATCCCTAAGCTACTATCATGCACCAATCTTCACCGAAACAGTGTCTCTTGCCAACATTCCCAAGGGAAGATAAATTATTCAATGTAGGTTGATATATCAAACTAAGTTTGTTGTAGACGAGTTAGTTGATAAGTGTAAAGAAATTTTGGTAGCCAAAGGATTTTGAATGTGGCTAACATTGAATATATATAGACCTCCACACCCATTGCCAAAATAAATTATATCTGACTTTCTCTTCTATTTCTACCCTATGTGGTTGGAATGTGCACCGGATGGATCTGAAGAGTGCATTTATTTATGGAGACCTTGAAGGGGATTTTATAACATGGATTATCTGTCATATTTTTTTCAGATTCATCATTAGTTTGTAGACTTAGAAAATCCCTTTATTTCCTCATACAATCCCCTCAGTCTTGGCATACCAAGATAGTTTCTTTCCTTCTATCTTTAGGCTCATTTGGTGTCATTTATATCCCAATGTGTATCTTTTACCATAAGGCAATTCTTTATTGATATTTGTTTTCATATGTTGATGATATTTTAATAGCTAGTAGCTCTTCATTAACTATTGTAGTAGTGAAGTCAAATTTACACTTGAAATATTTGACATGATAAACTTAGGTTTTTTGCACTACTTTCTTGGCATTGAGATATCACAATTCGACTCAAGGATCACTTTAGCATAACCCAAGTATACTATTGATTTACTTTCTAAGTTTCACATGACATATTATGTAAACCATCTTTGAGTGCCTTTCTATTTGGAGTGAAGCTTGAAGTTGGTTGTTCTACAACACTAGTTCATGCTACCCTATATTGATAATTTGTTGGTAGTCTCATCTTTTGACTCACAATAGGCTTGACATTTCATATATAGTTGGCATTATTTTGAGATTCATGCAAGAAAATCATGAGTTACAGTTGAAAGCAATAAAGTGGACCCTTCATTACCTTCAAGGTACTCAAATTTTGTGAATTCATTAGAGTTGCTATTGAGATTGACTTTGGTTGGTGATACTCAAAATCTTGCTTTAGGTTAAAGTTTCTTCTTAGGTTCTAGTACAATAAATTGGTCTAGCAATATTTTTTATCATTTTATCATCCACATAGGAAGAGTACTTGAGGGAGATGCCAATGCAACTATGAAGGATATTTGGCTTTTGGGTGTTTTCATTGAGTTTGGTATCTCTTTCAGGAACCCACAACCTTCTTTTGCAACAACTATAGATTAATCCAAATTTGCATAAGTTTGATACAACATAAGAAAATGAAGCACATAGGAAGTCATATGCATTATATCGAGGATCTCATTCATAGTCATATTATTGACTAGTAGTCTCTTGCTAGTCTTCAAAGTAAGTTGTTGACATTTTAACCAAACCTTTTACTAAGAGCAAGTGCTTTCACCTATGATCTCTTCTTGGGGTGTAATCTACTTTACTAGCTTCATCCTATTTAGGGGGCGAGGGTGTTGTTCCTCTTCTACCCAATCTCTTTGTACCCACCTAACTTATGCATAAGGGAGGGGCGTGTTAGTGTAAAAAAAATATTTCTTAGGATATATGATATTTCTCTTATGAATATCTATTCTTTAAAGAGTTATTTCCTTTTATAGGGATAAAATTTATTAGGTGTGTTTCTATTCTCACGTATAGTTGCATAGATTTGAATGCCTTTATTCTAGCTGGTAGTTGCTATACTTTACACTATATATATGTGTGTACATATTCCTATGTTGGTTAATTTTAGATCGTTTTGAGAGTTATTTCATTACTTCTTTGTATACTTTCATTTTAATTTTGTAGGGCATACGATTGTCTATCTTTTGCGGGCCAACTAGTGCCACTAGTTCTATCAAAAGGTCCAAGTTCTAACATACATGACTTCCTCCAAGTTAGTTGCATGGATAATTCAGGGTTCCATAGAGTGGTGCATATTTTTGTCTACCCTAGGAAAAGTGTGGAATGGGAGCTATTGATGCTTATAGGAAATGAATTGTGCTTCATATTAAGTGGTGGCCCTAGCCATTAATGGCTTGAAGACTAGGAGATTATTTTTTGAGACTATATAACCTTTGTTTCGCCCTTTGATAAAATATTTTGGTAAAGAATTGAACTCTATAATCTTCTAAAATTAATTCTCATTTCAATATTAATGGTTCTCATGTGAGATAGAGTATTTGGAACAATTTATATGTAGCCAAGCCTTTCCTCAAATGAGATAGACATGGTTTTAAAACTAGTCCTTTTTTTTAACAAACATAATATTTTATAGCCTATAATTGTCAATAAATCTAGTTATCTATTGATAAAAATATTCGAAATCAAACCTATTCTTCTCTTTTGCAAAGCCATCTACACTATCAAATATTAGATACATTTCAAAACTAGATCCAATGACTGGATTTGGAGGAATTTTTTTTCCCCTTCCATTCACATTCAAGAACTTGTTCTTGATGTTATACTTTAGATTTCAAAACTAGATCCAATGACCTGATTTGGAGGAATTTTTTTTCCCCTTCCACTCACATTCAAGAACTTGTTCTTGATGTTATACTTTAGAAGATGGGCTTCAACTTCCTCTAGCTTAGCATAAGAATTGTTG
This sequence comes from Cryptomeria japonica, assembly GCF_030272615.1. Classification (NCBI taxonomy): domain Eukaryota; kingdom Viridiplantae; phylum Streptophyta; class Pinopsida; order Cupressales; family Cupressaceae; genus Cryptomeria; species Cryptomeria japonica. The sequence continues at coordinate 204,781,425 of NC_081415.1, read as the reverse complement.
GTAGAATATTACCTTTTCTATCATCCTTTGTAAGCTTAATATTTAAAGATGAGTGAATTACTCCACTTATATTTGAATAAAACACAAGAAGAGAAAGCATGTTTGATTGCACTGAAAGTTAAAAGTTTAGACAGCAGCTTTGGACTGAGAGTCAGATTGCATAGTAATATTCATGCCACGACTATTTTGGGAGGGTAGAGCATCAGAAACTTGTTTGTTTGGTAATGTGGTCGACACACAGACTATTGCAACGATATCATTGTAAAGCTCAACTTTCTAAAACTAAAATTCTCCAATGTAATCTACATCACTTTTTCAGCAACACTCTTTTCAATTTACCTAAAAGGGAAGAATTCTAAGTTCGTAATCATTGCTAAAACATTTGGAGGTGAGCCCAAGACTAGTTTTTCGATAGAACAACTACCAACCCATACATAGTAAATAGTGGGTGGAGGAATTGCATATAAACTATCGTATGTTGGTGTCCTTGACGATGAAACTGAATCTTTAAGACTCCACCTGAACTTATTTAAGCCATGGTGTGCATGTGAATCCTATTGTGTACTATTAGAAATTAGAAATGGGAAACAGATTTGATGTTAGTAAGAAACTTATGATACTGTTTATGGTTGTACTGATTGTGGGAGTGATAATAATGGAGGTAGCACAAGGCAGAGACTGTGACTGTAAAACAGATGATGATTGGGGATGGTATTTATGCTGTAGAAATGGCTATTCAGTTTCTAGAATATATCAGGTATCATTATCTTTTATACATTATAATAGATGTTTGGTGCATTCTAAGGGTTGGATGACCATTAGCATTCCCTCATACTGTCAACAATGCTATCGTTGCGAGGTTGATCCTGATGATGTAATAAATCATCTTTCACCCACGATATGAATCCTTCAGTTTTCTCACCCACCTTTATATTGTTTTGCTGCTACCATATGTATGTTAGAATAAGGCTGTATGCTACGATATATAAGAGGTGATAATTTTTTTAAATTAATATTAGATATGTTTATTTATAAAATTGGGAAATTGATATCCAGTCTCTAAGATGCATCGATGCATAAGTGAGGATTATTATCCATTGGTACATCTTAGGAATTGGATATCCATTTCCATAAAACTGTTTTTGTTGTCTTGCTTTCATATATAAATACATAGTTGAATAAGGCCGTATATGTCATATACAATACAACAAGCCTTCGTGTTTGGTTATATAAGAATTGTAATTGATATTACATATGGTTGTTGGAGAAACTGATTTATTGTGTTGTTTTTTAATAATCTTTGCAATATAAAGGTCAGTATTGTTGGGCAATGGTTTATTAAGTGTACTTGTATTTATAGGAGGTTGAAGGGTTACGCCGATATAAAATTAAATGCAAATTTTAAATGTAATCTAAATATTGTATATATTGTGTTGTTCTTTTATAATCTTTGCGATATAAAGACCACTATTGTTGGGAAACGGTTTATGACTAACACTTGTATTTATAGAAGGTTGAAGGGTTATGTGTATAAGAAATTAAAGGCAAATTTTAAATATTGTATTTACTGTGTTGTTCTTTTATAGTCTTTGCGATATAAAGGCCACTATTGTTGGGAAATGGTTTATTACTAGTACTTGTTTTCATAGGAGGTTGGCGGGTTATACAGATAACAAATTAAAGGGTTATGTGGATTAGAAATTAAAGAACTTTTAAATGTATTTTAAATATTATATAAATAATTACATAGTAATATAAATTTGTATACGTTTTAACTTCAAGTATGAATTTGGAGTTGCACAAATAACCATTGTATCATATAATTATATGTAGATGTTATTGAACTAAATTTAATTTTTTTTAGAATTTTTTTTGGAAACAATTAGATTCAATTGAAGGAATGATTCCATCTCTTTATCTATTACTAATAACATTTGCCACTAAACATATAAACTTGCAAGCAAATAAAATAAAATAGAAGACAACCAAACAAGATACAAAATGAAAAAAAAATCAAACAAACAAGATAATATCACCTACATGGATAACATTGTGTAGTGTTTTTAATTTTGACTATTCAAGTTTCCTTGCATAACCCTTTAAAAAAAATAGCAATAATAATGATTATGTGGATAGGAAATTTTAAGTGCATTTTTATATTGTATAAATAATTAGATAACAAATGACCTTGATTGGATAGGCGGTTTTATGATTAATTATGTTTCTTAAGCCACGAAAACAAGATGGCGATATTAAAGCTTATTGTCCCTGTACAAGGCAGGATTTATCATTGGCACACACCACACAGTTTGGAGTAATTATGCCCTTGCTGGCTTGTATGATTCCAAAAATTAATACATTTATGTTAAGGTTAAACTCATTTTAATAAGGAAACATTTCTTCTTGGCTCTCCCCATTGCTAAAGGATTAATGTTGAAGATTTCTAGTAGCCCCTCAACTGGTAATATTTGCGACTTAGATATGGGAGGAGACAGAGTGCATTTTGAATCCAATAAGCTTGATAATTTTAAGAAGGACCCAATTGTTTGGCACTACAATGTGGATGGGGGAGTGGCTGAGTATTTGGAAAACCTCAAGGGGCATGATGAACAACTCTCAATTCAGTTTTCCATGTCTTGGAATAATCGAAGGGTTATTATCGAGGGTATCTCTTTTGAAGTTTTCAAGGAGGTCATTTCTCAGGCCATTAGTCTTCCCTTAGAAATCATGAGATGGAAACATACAAGCCACGTTGCTAACAAGTAACAACGATAACCTTAAAAAAATGTTCAAGGGGAATGAAGCCCCTAACAAGTTGCAAGGTGGCTTCGCTGAAGAGGAGCTTCAACACCTGTGGAATCTGGTATGTTTAATGATTATAAAATATTTTACCCTTGAGGGCTGTCACAAAGTTTACTATTACTATTACATGCCTTTGTTGAATCATTTTAGACACCATGATATTATTCACCTTCCTTTTTACTTGCTGCATTCCTTGGAAAGCTCCATTAAGGAGAACCTTGACCCAAAAAATAAGGACAAAAGCCCAATCCTGCTTCACCAGGGTTTGATTTATATGATTTATGCTTACCACTCAACCTCCCCCCCTGCATAATATTATCTTGATTCAACCCCCTCTGCAGGCTTCTCACCCCTTGTCTACCTTTGCGAGTGGTTTTGCCCCTTCTAGATTTTTCTAGCTTTCCTGGGAAGCCTTTGCTTCATCCCTCCCTTCTTCTTTCGTGACCATTACAGAGTTGAGCCCACCTACCTTTTCCTTCCCTACTACTATTAAAGAGTGGAAAACCATTTTGTCCAGGGGTAAGGGAAAATCTATTGGAAAAAGGAAAATAATCTTTATTGATAAATTCAACTCCGAGGATACAGATGAAGATGACTTTAATGTGGAAACTAAGGAAAGGAGAAGATCATGACGACCAGCCTCTCGGGGTGCTGGAGGGAAAAAGAAAATCAGTCTATTACTGAAATGGAAGAGGACACTAAAGGGGGTGATGGGGATGGTGGAAATTTATATGTCTAAGGAAAAAGATGTGGATGTAGGGAAAATTGGTGCTGGCAATGAAGGTGATGGCTGACCTCCGATGGGGCCCCAAGATATGACTAAAGAATTTGTGGACCTTGTTGATAAATTGGAGGAATTGGCCTTGGAGGAAATTCTCCAGAAGGTGGACCTACTCATTACAATGGCTTCTAAGCTTGGTGACGAGGGGGGTGAGGACAAAGAAGGGGAAGATTTGAGAGATTTTCTATGGAAAAGATTGATAAGGGAAAGAAAGTTGGTAAGGGAAAAGGAGACAAAAAAAAGAAAAAAGGTGTCACTCTGCTGATGTGGATCAACAACATGTGAAATTGGAAGAGATTGTTGAGCTGATACATGATGATTTACAGGCCTTAAAGTGTGAGTTTCGGGAGCTGAGGAGTCGCCTGGATATCTATGAGATGAATGTTGAATTGCAGGCCCTGAAGAAAGAGGTACATAAGATAAAGAGCAGATGGGATGTTAGAGACAAACATCTGGTTAGCATTAACAAATTTTGCATCAGAGTTAAGCACAACTCGGCTATGACTTTATGCCTGCTGTAGGATAAGGTTGCGAATGAGGAAGTGGACAAACAGTCTTGCAAGGAACTCTATAAGTTCCTTATTGAAGATTGGGATAATGTTCTTGGTTTGGTTGGGCTTTATAAGACAACTCCTTAGTATTAGGCTTAGTCTAGTTTTAATGTTTATTTTGTTTCTCTTTATCTCTTTTGACTTACCAGGTGCTCCCTCAGTTGCTCTATTTCTAGACTGATGTTAAATTTTTTTTTTTTTAAATTTTATTTTAAATTTTTATCTTGGTGTTAATTTGTTGTTAATCTACTATTGATAGTCTTCTGACTATGTTAAGGGTTAGCGCCCTTATTAACGCTGGTCTTATAATAAAAACAATCAAAATCTATACTATTTTTTATTTCAATATGAACTTTAATTTGTATAAAATATAGCCATTGTATCGTATAATTAGATGTAGATGTTATTCAACAATTTTTTAAAATTTTCTTGATTTTTTTTGAAAATAATTAGATTCCTTTGAAGAAATGATTACATCACTTTATCTATTACTAATAATTTTTACCATTGGAAATATAAAAACTTACAAAAAATGGAACAAAATGGAAGAAGACAATGAAACAAACAAGATAATATCATCTAAATTGATAACATTGTGTCGTGTTTTTAATTGTGATTATTTAAGTCTTCTTGTGTAACCCTCTTTAAGAAAATAACAACAATTACTGTGGGCTTTTATTTTAGAATAATGATTGCCAACAAAAGTTCTCATACATCAAATGGATATCTTGCTTAAGTTAATCTTAAAAAATTACCTTTGCCTTGTATAAGAACAAGATACTTACCACTTACATTTTACAAATGATTTTTCTGAGTTAGTTGATAAATTTCTTAACATGTTGTGGTAATTTGAATATAATTATATTATTTTAAAATTTTCCTTGTAGTCCTTTGTAGGGTATTTTTTGGCTTTAGATGCCTTAATCGAGGTAGATAACTTAGTCCAAGTTTTTGGGTATATTGAATCTCATTGTTGCTTAGGATTCTCCCATTTTTTGACATTTTGTATGTTATCTTATTCCTTTTATGTAATACATTTTGTATGTCATTTTTCCCTTTTATGTAATAAATCGTGGGTGAGGATATAGAGTGTCATTAAGGTGATGTTGAGTAATCTTTGATCACATTCATAAGGTTTGTAAACTTGGGTCATGTTTAGATAACTACTCATAACCTTACTATATGCCACTAGAGATATGGATCGTCTTACCATTACATCACAACTCTTTTGACTAATTTGCATGTGATCTTGACTTCATCTTATTGTAAAGCTCTGATGCCAATAGTTAATAAGATGAGAGCGGGGGGGGGTTGAATCATACAAACTTAATCTTTAATATATTCAACAGATTCAACCTCGGTAGCTTATACTTCAGAATATATAACCAAAACTGTAAAACATTCAAACTCATGAATAGATAATCATGACAACACATATAACACCAGATTTAACGTGGAAACCCAAATAGGGAAAAACCACTCTGGGATTTCAGACCCAGTAAGAAATATACCCTTCTAGAGTATGCTCGGTTAAAAGCTAATCCTATTAAAGATTACAAACACATTGCTAGATGTGACCCAGTTAAGGGATTTCCCTTAGACTTGTTAGAGTCTTGCACTTTGTTAAAGTGACCTTGTCAAATGATTTCAAACACTCATTTAGAATGTTACCTTGCTAGAGGGTTTACAAATAAGACTGTTAAGTCCACTTGGTTAAGAGATTTCCTGTCACTTACAAAATAAATAACAGTAATAAAATATATTTGCAACTTCACATCTGAAATGCTAAAGCAGATTCTATTTGCTCAAAACAATCTTGACATAAGACTTATCTTGTCCCTTGTTGGGCTTCTCAATCTGTTCTTCAATCATATCTTCAAGCTTCTGTGCTCGGTAACCATTGCTGTAGCATCATTGTGCATACATTTGCCCGCATGCATTGTTCATCAACAATTCCTTATTTATGAACAATTTCTAACTGCTTAATCTTCTTGATCACATTTCCCATGATCAATCTTAGCCATCGGATCATCAAACTTGACTAGGTTCAATGTATTCTTCGATGTGAAAAAATGTTTTACCCCGCCTTGGAACTTGCATTCCTTCCTTGGAACTTGTGCTAGGTTATTGCGGTTCAATCTGTGCTGTAGATCTTCCTCTTGATTTTTCATTGTCGTAGATCCTCAACAAACTTCTTGTGTGACATACCAATCATTTATTCATCTCCATCTCAACAACATCCTTCATTAAATAATGCTTTTATTTATCCAAAGCAATATGTTATTACTCGGTTGTTACTCGGTAAATACTGAACTTCACTCGGTAGACATTCTGCCTTCTTTAAACGATATCGATAACCTTAGGGTTTACCGACTAGATTCTTTGCTCGGTGACATAGTACAATATTAAACTTATAATCAACAACATATGTAGGATATCAAAATAATCAAAACAACATGATCTCATCATTGTCTAACTCGGTAATAGTTGCCCATTGAATAACTTATTGTTCCCCTTCATTATCACATTCTTTCTGTGTCACTTACCGACCTCTTAATACTCATTAAAATATACTTCTCAAGATATGGCAACATCATATTGAATCTGAAAATCAATTTCTTGACATCAATGACAAAATAATATTATTAAGACAATAATCATCCTTCTTTAGTTATATCAATAATCTCCAACAACCTTCTCAATATCCTTATTGAAATGCCAACAATCTCCTTTCTATTGTAATGCCAACACTTATATTTTACAATTACTTGGGCATGTGTCAAGCTATATGAATACTCATTGAATAAATTAGTGTATCTAATAGGAAACTTGGTAGTAATTTTTAATTTGCAAAAATACACAAGAACTATTGAGGGCCATGAAGGTTATTTAATAAATTTTATAAAATAGTGCAATGTAACATGGGAAGCTTTTCCTTGAAATGAAGTTCAAGGGTATTGTTTCAAAATGGACCATTTTTACTAAGAATTTCCAAAGTTTGTGACAACTGGAAAATTTATTTTGATGTTTCAACAAGTCAATTGGTCAAGTCACTTGGTTATAGCAATAAGATTGTGGTGTTGAAACTCAAACACAACATTTTGAACATCTGCCATGTTGTTCACGTGATACAGAGTATGCACAATGAGTAATTTAGAGTATTCACATGGAATTTTAGCATTTACGATGGGAAAATTGTTTGAATGTAATATGAAAGAATGCTAATTAAAGTTTGTTTACGGTCTAATTATTTAATTCACAATTCCAAATATTTAGAATGCAAGTATGTACTTTGATCAGTACACTATGTACTAACATTAAAAAGAAAGCCTTGAAGGTGTTTGAGAAGACATGACAAAGGAGAAAAAAATTGTGTTCTTGGTCCCCTTGTTCAAATTACTATGAAAAATATCCAATAGGAAGCTTGTCACCAAAGTGATGAAAACCCATCCTATCATGATCAATAATTTTATAAATAAATCCAAGCCCTACAAGGTTGAAAATGTTGGAAATCTTGAAGCTATTCCTTTGTAGCCTTTACCAACTTTTCCTTGGATGCCATCAAAGAAAAAAAAGTAAGAACAAGAAAATTAAAGAGGAAAATGGTGAATAAGGAAACCTAATCTAGTTAGTAAATCTTTGAAGGTTGGAGTTTTAGCGCCTAAAATTGTGTTAAGAACTTTTTAAGTTGATGAGGATGTGTTATGAAGAATCACAAAAAAGGATTCCAAGATTGAGGGGGGTGAATTTTGAAGGATTATGTCAAGGAATTTCAAAGAGTATGAGGATTCCAAATAATGTGTATTGTATAGATTCATAAATTTCATGATTTACAAGTAGATGAGCTATCATGTTTCCTTTCTAAAAGATGTATGACCAAAAGGTGAACTAAAAAAAGAAGAGAAAGAGCTCTTTTTTCTTTCAAGGTTGTCTTTAAAAATTAATCTATGTAGTGAAATTTAGATGGCATTAATGATATCCAGTGAATCTTCTTTAATTATCAAATGCTTACTTTCCAAAGATAAAGCAAGCTACATGCCTTTAGCTAGAGCATGTGCTTATGCCTTATATTGGTTCTATTATCTAATTTAAGGAAGAAAAATTGGATGCATTTAACTTTCAAGTATTCCAAGATGCCTTTAAAGAACTTGCAAGACTTAGATTTTCTCTATTTGATTCCTCAATCTCAAATTCTTGGAAACATATAATTATTTTTGAAATAAAATTAAATAAAACTGCAATTAGAAATTGGAAAAACAAGGATTCTAAATCCTCAACTTTTTGACTATATCTAAATTGTAGCACATCAAATTAGGAGTTTATTTACAAACCATACCTTCTACAAAAATGAATTTGATTATGAACTTACAATGGATCAACAAATTTGATAGTTCAAGATACACTTCGTGTGTTACAATTAGATCTGTAAGTTTAATTAAGCTACAAAATTATGTTACTGATGTGGATCTATTATGATTAAGCTTCACCATTTCTTGTAGTCTTCTCCTTGTGAGCTTGTGACAACAATCCAATGTCCCTATGTGCTATAGTACTAGTAATATCAATAGGTGCATGTTATTCAACCCCTCAAGCTACTGCAATATCGATTCAAATATTGTATTTTCTTTCACATAGTGGGTTAGTTAGTTGGCTAGCATAAAACCAATTTAATAGATAACAAGAGAATTATTTTTGCTTGAAAAAAAATGATCATGTAATGTATAGATTCTTAAAAACTCATTGAAACCATGCCAAATGACTTAAATATTCTAAACAAATAGTGGCATACCATTAGCAATGGTGATGAAAAAAATGGGTAGATTTTATAGAAAAAACCCTCACGAGTAGAATATCACGTGGATCGACTTGGCTCACAAATAGTTATCTACAAGTTGGATGATGAAAGAAGCTATAAAATAATCCCTAATTAGTCTACCAAAGCCTATTTTAGATAAGGATGGATCTAAAATACAAGTCAATATACTACAACTGAAATACAATATGGTTGTCAATTATGTGGCACATACATATAGCTATCATATATAAATTAATTTAATTCTCCAATTATTTTATACTACCAAATTATACTCACATTAGGCCTTACCTAAGTAAAATAGAAAAAAATATTACAAGTGGAATGTAAACATACATGAACATTTAGGAGAAATATAAGCTTGTTGGAAAATTAGGCCAGGGGTGAGTTTGGGACTTGTGACTTCCATGCACAAACCATCAAACCCTTAGAGTATTTAATATAACACTTTTTATAAATTAAAAACTCATGTGAGACCAAATTTGCACCAAAATGATATTTACCCTTATGACCATCCAATAAATTAACAAAGGAAAACAATAATTCTTACAAGCGTTTTGAATAAGAGAAAATCTAGTCTAAAGATAGTCAAGCCTAGCACAATGTCTTTCATAAAGAAGAAAAATCCAAGTCCTATAAAAATAGGAAAAGACTCAACAACTTCTTTCACCATCATTAAATGTTCAAATTGGTCAATAAATTTTGTGATAGGGTTTTAGCATGATGTTTGTATACCACATGAAGGTTCCTATTGGATGATTATACAAATAAAATAAATTAATGAAATCCACTACTAAAAATGAAACAATATGGTAAATATGTGTACTTGTGTCTAATTATGAATCAATAAAATTGAAAGCAAATTTATAGGATTTGAATGAAAGAACAAACCACAATTGACCTTGTGAACTCCTGGGATTTTTAGGTTTCCATGGCAAGCTATGCATGAAGTAGAGTGACATTATGATCGTCACCTATGAATATAATTTTGCATGTATTTTTAGACTCTGTCTAGCTACCTAGATTAGGATTATCTCAAATGAGATTCAAACTTGCAGTCGAATTGAATTCATTTATTAGTTGGGCTATTTGTTCAGGTTTTGGGGTTAAGATTTGATCTTGCTTCATAGCGGAAACCATGTTGAGTTCAACTACTTGTGTTGTTAAGCTACAATGTCAAAGGAACTTCCTTAACTCTTGATGAACATTTGACTCATAAGTGGCTGATGGTGCTTCATCTATGATCCTAGGCATGGAGGTTGGATGATTCAAATTACTTTCATTTAACCCTCCTTTTGAAGCGTCAAATGGCATGGAAGTTGATGATTGTTAAAAACAAATCCATAGATAAAATCATAGAACAAGCGTGCCCATTTAATAGATGAAAACACAAGAAAAAAATGATATCCCCAAACTAAAACATTCACTAAAACCATGCTAAGTGACTTGCCTCAAAATTATGCACAAATTGTGTCGAGTTCTCGATTATGTTGACGAGCAAAAATAGGCAAAGTTTGCAAGAAAATATTATAGAACCCTAAAGAGGGGAAAAATGTTAGCAAGGCAGGATCATATGGTTAGTGTTGAAATAAAGCATTCAAACACATAAAAACATAAAATGACGATTTATACCTTGCTAATATCTTGCCTTCTCCTTCGGATTGGACCTTCGATGAAGTGAAGAATGCACCCCTTCCTCACTTGAGTGGAGTGGTCCTTGATGGATGTGTGGAATGCTCTCCAAGTGCTCAACAAGATAGATTGGATTTGATAGGATTTTGGTAGGATGTTGATAGGATTTTGGGATGAATTTGAATTGGAATATTGAAGGAGGAAGAGAGAGGAGAAATGGACAGCATGAGGATGCTATGAGAAGAAGTGGATCCTTTGAAAGGAAATGATCATCCAACTTATAGATTGGAGGAGGCCAATGAAGGGCCAATATTGATTTCCTTATGGAGGGTTGAGATTGATTTGAAATGGAAGGCATGGATCAAGGATGCCTTGGGAAAATAAACCAGAATATTAAATTCTTTGAGAAGAGGGGGGAAAAGCAATTTGAATTTCAAATGAGGAATTAAAAATTTCAAAATAAGGTTGCATTGAGGGATTCGAAGAAATTTGAATTTATTTGAGAGACTCAATGTTGATGTGACATGAGTGGGAATTAAAAATTGAGGGATAATGATAAGCATGATTATGAGAGTTTCTAGAAGGATTAATTAGGTTGAGTGGGATTAGGAAAAGTGATTTGTAGGAATCACATGAATAGGCTAATTAATTAAAATTAATTAACTAAGGGGGTTTAGAGGAAATAATTATTGAGATGACTTTAGAAGAAATAGGGGAATAATTTATTTATTTCATAAATTAATTATTGGACAATGGTGATAGAATTAATTAACACTGAGAATAATAAGGATAACACAATTAAGTCAATTAATTATGTTGACATGCTTAAATTGATTAAATATCAATTTTAGGTGTCTACAAACCCTACCAAAGTATAATTTTATTTAAAATGAGATGAATCAAAACTAATTTCCCAAATCAAAAAGTAAATTTAGAAATATCTGAGTTTTATAGTTGCTTCATTTTTGAGCTTGAGACAAGATTTTTTCATACACTGTAGGATTGATTTTTTTTTTGATAGCTATAAGATGTGATGTGAAATGGTGAATGAAAAAACTTATGTAATAAAATGGTTTAGTCGTGTATTCATATGGTATGGTGACAATTTACCAATTATTTAATGGTGTGAGACGGGTTTGTTGACAATTCACATGCTTGCAAGCTCATGGGGAAAGTCAATCGACTAATTAAAATAATAGAATTTTTCTTTATCTAGGACTTTAATATTAATAATTCTCAAATGGTACAATGATTTCAACTCAAACATGGCCTTAGATGGAATTATTGTATAGAAATATAGAATACGTTGCTTTTTGGTCATCTAATTTTTATTTAAAAACGTTGTACACTTTTTTTTCAATCTGAAATAGTTTCTATTGTTATCTTAAATTATCATGACAATCAATTTGAAATACATTTTTGAAATTTGGTATTGGTAATGTTGTTATTTGATTACACTTTGTTTAAATATTTAAACCTCTTCATAGTTTCTACCACACATTTAAATAATTTCCTATTACTTGTCTAGAATCTATTGATTTGACACAATGGATAAAAATTTAGATTGGAAATAAAGAGATAGATAATGAGAAATAAATAAAGAGATATAGAGAACTCAAACAACAAATAAATTTATTTTCAACTACTTATTCCATTTATGACATGTATACCATTGAAGGTATGCGAATCCTTATCTCTTTAATAAGTATAACTATTAACTTGATTGACTTCCCATCCTTTCATGGTTTTGGAGTGTAACTTGTTAGGAATTATGTGTTGTACACTTTGCATGATGTTTATTATGTTTAATTTGTTATTATGTGTAGTACGCTTATGGAGACCTAGAAATAGATGCATCACTAGGAGTTAACATTCTTGGGGCCGCTTTATGTGTTATATGTAATATTGGGAAATATATTTAATGTGAAGTCTCACATTGGAAAAATACATTTAATTTGATATTGGGGAAGTGTATTTAATAAGTGAAAACTTAATACCCAATATTAAATGAGGGGTTAATTGTTGTATAATCTTATAGTTTTAGTCACATGGTTTTATTTAATACCACTTGGTGATTTTGTATGAGCTTGCTTATATAAAAGAAAACACAGGGGTAGTTGTCTAAGGTTGGTTGGTTGGTCTTTTTGTCTATGGGGTTGAGAGTATCTCTTGCTTAGAATTTGTGAGGGTTGATGAGTGCTTAAATATGACATTTTAAAATTCTTAGTATATGCTTAAAAACTGTGTATTTTGTTAGTTAATGTGTTTGACAATGGACTATATACTTGCATCATTACTTCTTTTGATTTTATATTTAACTAATTAGATGATATATATTATAAATGATATTTTTTATTGAATTCAATACTTCAAAGGCTAAATTAATGAAGAAATTATTGTTATCCAAAATCTTTGTTGTTATGTTTTTGTACTACTTTTCTAGATATTGTTTCAAATGTTTTAAAGGTTGTTTCAAGGGGTGGAACTATTGAACTTATTTCTTAGCAACGTGGAACTCTTGATCATACTCTTGATCCCTCCAGATGGGCAGTGCAATCATTTTTCCAGTTTGACTTCATCAGTTATCTATGAAACTCCCACTTTCATTAGTGATGAAGTAAAGCATTGTAATTAAAGACATTGAGTTCTCTTTAGTTTTGATAGTGTCCATGTTACTCATCTAGGCAGGTAACACGTAGTTTGAAATTGAAATAAGGATATGCCTATAAATGCATCTGTTCTTATTCAAAGATAGTTAGCCAGTCATCTTTTCTTAGAGTCTTGTCAATTCCTTTTGTAATTTCCAAACCTTGTTTCACTCCCTTCTAGGAGCCAATTTGAATGCAAGCTAGAAGTTGATCTTGATCTTGGTGTTAAAAGACCCCACCAGAGGAAGAGTAGGGTCCACTCAATTGAAGGAGAGTAATATGGTGTTATTTCTATTTAACTTCTGTTTATTTTTCAGTTATCTTTCTTTCAGCAAGTTTCATATTTAAAATTAAAAAAATCAAAATCCTTTCTAGTCAAGTAGCTATCATTTACAAACCATTTCTAGTTTAGAAGTATTTGGTATTTCATTAAGCTAGTTTAGATTCTCATAATAGTTTAATTGATAATTGTATTTTTTGTTTCTGATTTTAACAGTAAATGACAATAGTGATGGAAGTAGAGATTAGATAAAATCTTTATTGAATTGATTCATGGGATTTAGTTTTACTTTGAATGTTCTTTAGAGTAGTCTTTTAATTTCCTGCAAGCATAAAGTAGGTTTCATTTTTAGCAAAGACATAGAATAGAATTTGAATTTTATGTGTTGTAGATTAAACTTAACCTTAGTCATAGTTGTATAATTCTATGAATTGATCTCAAACAAGTTATGCCTGGATTGAACTAAAATCACCAAGGTCTCTTTTAGGATAAGTTAGGCATCTTAGTTTCAATTTCTATCAAAATATAACAACACTGTTAGTTTAGAACTTAGTTCTTAGAAGTGGTTCCCAAGAGCTCTTGATAGAGCATGGTCGAAGTGCGAGTCATTGTTTTTAGTGCAACCTCGCCCCCCCACATCTTGAATACATCCTTATCACATACAGCTCTAAGACACACCCAATTTGACAATTGAGAAGTTAAATGATGCGAGAAGTGACATCAACGACCTCACCCATCATTTTTGGCACCGTTGTCGGGGAATTAAAACATCTGGCTACCAAAGTTTGAAGACTTAGTGTTCATAAGGATAATAATTTTAAGTTGTTGATGAGAAGAGCTAAGGATCCTTTTGGAAGATTTCTTCCAAGGCATTACAATATTGACCAAGTATGATGTCAAGGCTCTGAAACATCTAAAGATCAAAAAGAATATTTTGAAAACCAAGAAGATCAAGAAAAACAACAAGAACAATTTGAGAAATGACAAGAAGAAATGGGTGACTGTGTAGGAGTTGAAGAAACTCCACCAAATAGGAAATTCTCAGATTCTATTAATTGGAATGTGAGAGATGATGACCCTCCTATGAAGAATATTTCACCCTCTATTTTACCTACTTTTAGAGGAAAAACTTTCAAAGTTTTGGACCAATTCTTCTTTGAGTTTAAAGTCCCGTGAAAGACTTATGACTATACAACTGATAATCAAAAGTTGAAATTATTTCCTTCTACTTTGAAAGAGTTAGCTTTATAATGGTTTATGGCTTTAGGTGCTAGTTCAATATCAACTTGGAAAGAGATGGAGATTGTATTTTTGGATAAATATCAGGATTATTGCTAAGTGGGAGATAGGAAGGAGGAGTTATTCTAAATTAAATAAATGGAAGGTGAAAGTTTGGAATATTATGCTGATAGGTTCTAGTTTGTACATAGAAGGTGTGCTAACGGGTTAGATGATGAAATCAATAAGAAAATTTCTTAAGGGGAATTGATGATGAGTCTAGAGAAGCTTTGAATTTGATGGGAAAAGGAGATATCAATAATTTACCTTTAAGGATATTATTGGTATATGTATAAATTATTCTAGGACTAGAATTGGGACTAGGGATTCTAGAAGAAACAAAGCTTCAACTCCTGATGTATCTAAAGTAATAGAGAAAATAGAAAACCTGAAAACTGATGTACTCCTCCATCTTAATACTTGGGAAAACAAAAAGAATACTGAACCCTTAGCCATTTACTATTCAAAATGTAGGGGAAAACATCTTTTGAGGGAATGTCCACTGAATCAAGTTGATCTCTGTGAAATTTGTGAGAAAAAACATGCAATAAATCTCTTGCAATCTCTTACCAAAGATGAAGAATCATTTGAAGAAGACTCCTTTAGTAGAAGAAGAGCTTAATTATGTTGGATAGAGAC
The DNA here is from genome assembly GCF_030272615.1 of Cryptomeria japonica. Lineage (NCBI taxonomy): Eukaryota > Viridiplantae > Streptophyta > Pinopsida > Cupressales > Cupressaceae > Cryptomeria > Cryptomeria japonica. The sequence goes on along the minus strand of NC_081415.1, from coordinate 204,766,001 downwards.
CACAAAATTTAAGGTTTAATGCTTATCAAGGACAATATGGCCCTAGAAACAATTGGAATCCAAATTCATGGCAAAATGTAAATCAATGGAACCCTCCATTTTCAATGCAACCACCTCCCACATCTTGGGGACCTTCAGAGTGGATTAGTCCTCAATAGAACCAACCACAATGGCAACCAAATCAACCACAATGGTAGCATAATCAGCCGCAATTCCAACCATGGCAAAATCAAGGAGTGAAACCTCCTCGAGGACAACCTCCACCATTAATCATTGGCCCTAATTATGCTAATCAACAAGTGAATCAACCTCAAATACCAACACAACTAGTTCCAAATCTAAAGAACAATCATCCTCAACAAACATTTAATGTTGATTCCAATCTTCATGGTCTGAATGTCATAGAAATTAATGATTTTCAATTAAGGAATCGTAATGTTCCTTCTGAACCTAATGTTTTAGACAAGGAGGGGGAGAAGAAGGAAGAGTCTCAGGAAAAAGATCAAATTTATAATAATGTTAAGGAAGTTATTGAAAAAGAACCTTAAATTGAGTGTTACAAGAGTAGACCCAGTAGCTTCTGATGCCTCCCGACTTGATCGTGTTAATATGGCAGATTCCCAACTCCTTCAAGAATTAAAAAAGGTAAATATAGAGATACCTTTATTACAAGCTATCAAGGACATACCAAAGACTAATCAATTGGTTAAGTCAATTTGAATAAAAACACCTAGGAGAAATAGGAAATTTCCTTCCACAATCCTGGTAGGAACTAAGCCCACCGATGTATTGTCAGGGAGGTTGTTGATACAGAAATATAGTGACCCTGGGAGTCTTGTGATTACTTTGAGCATAGGAGGAGTTGAGATAACTAATGTATTGATTGATTTGGGAGCAACTATTAATGTTATCACAATTGACACTGCTGAGATGTTAGGAATGAAAAGTGTGTAACCCACAACAACTGTACTTCAACTAGTAGATCAATCTATTGCCAAACTTGAAGGTTCTTTGGAGGATGTAATGGTTACATTTGATACATGGTATTATCCAGTAGAATTTTTAGTGCTTAAGGGAAGGAAGAAAGATTCAGGATATCCAATCATACTAGGAAGACCTTAGCTAGCAAGTGCAGTAGCATTAAAGATTGTAGATCTAGAAGTATGACTATTTCTAATGGTCAGAAATAAAAGGATTTGTCACTTTATCATCCAACGAAACTAACATTCCATTCTAATACTCAATTTTGGGTCATGAGGGTATGAAGTGGTTGATTTAGCCATGGTTACTTTGTCAGACCATGTTGAAGAATATGAAGAATATGTAGAACAAAGGGAAGATTTTAATTTTATTTCTATGAAATTTAGCCAAATCATTGAAATTGAAGAAGAGTGTCATTTGATTGAGAATATTGAGGATGGGGAAGAGAATTGAAAAAATATTCTACATCAAGTTGAGTTACACCCTTTCCCTCTAAACACACTTGTAGGATGTTTCCTCCCCTCCTCGCCAATTTTCCATATGCCTCTTGTAGTCTTGAAACTCACCTCAAAAGCAACTTATGTCACACTATTGGCCTTTAACTCCCCTTTGGAACCAAGCTTTGTTGCTTCCAGAGTTCCTTAGAAGACCACTCCCCTGATTCCTCTTGTCCTTATGCCAGCTCAAGTGATGTTCAGTGAACCTTACTATTTTGGAACTGTGTTTAAGTTTCCTGAGTTCTAAATAGACCCGACTTTGCGATTCTTATGATGATTACTAATAATTATCAACTGATCAGTTGAATTAGGTACTTTGACCTCACTTCCCCTATTGTTCAAGTGCCCGAACTTTCCAAGCAGCTAATACTCCTTTGAAAGCCATGGATCATACTAAGTGATAAAGGAAATCATGTTTGAATTGGGATATCAAAAGACTTGAGAACTTATGGAATCATGCTTTGGAATCCTTAACTTGCCGATCACCATGTATTGCACTTTTTCCAAGACTTAATCCTATGTAGATTTGCATGTACATCTCCGTAATGGATAATTAAATTGAGAAAGACATGCAAATATGGTGGCACAAGTTATAGAATTTAATAATGTCATTTCTTGCAAAAGGCATTTAATATGTTTCGCTTGCTCATTATGATCTTTGAAGCTAGCCGAAGTAACACATCAACATGAATTATTCTTCTTAGAGTGGTTCTACCCCGTAATGATCAGTTTCTTGTAGTTCATCTTGATTTGAATTGGCCAAAAAATGAACAAGGAAACACTATCGTCGGATTATATTCTCCTGCATGGAAGTAGAAAACTTGTTTTGAAGCGTATAGAGAGACAGTGACGTTGCTAGGAAAGATAGAAAGGCAAGCTGATAATTACAACTGCCAATTACAAGAGGAAATTTTTGCAACCAAAAATCCAGACAACTAGTTCAACAATTGGAGTACAAAAATGGTACTCCAAGGAGATGGACCCGTGTCGATAATGCAACCAAATGCAAAATTCATCGAAGATCCATAGAAAGATATAGTTTTCAGATTGATCGACTTGGCTTGGAAATGAAAGCATAGTTATGTTGAATACATGCAAATGATTTTTGTGCTTGATGAAGAAGAGGAGAAAGCCAAAAGACATGATGCCTTCCTTTATAGGGAGCTTGGTATGCAAAGGAATCCTGCTCCACCTACCATTTGAGTACTGGTTAGAAAAATAAGGATATGTTTCCAATTTTAGCTTTGAATTGTGAACTCATGTAATGCCACGTGTGCTTTAAGGTAGCTTTCAATTTTTTTTTACTAAAAATGGTTCTTTCCAAGAAAAATTTATATTTAGAAACATGGCAATAAGTGGAAGGAGAGGACTGATCCTCCTTGCACTTTGATGCATGAGTGAGAATCAATCAGTTATGCAATTTTGTGTTGTTTTCATTTTAAACTTTGGGAATTAACAATATGTTTTCCCTTTCATAAACATGATTTTATATGTAGAAAATGGAGACTTTGTGCTTTTGAATGTGATGTCAAGAATGGGAACTTTTTGAAGCTTTGTATTCATGCATGCTCTTCTGGTTAGCACCTACTTTGAGATTTCCAATCAATTCTTTTATTTCAACTGCATATTTTGTTATGGATGTATATGTATACAAAAAATTGAGTCTTGATGCATTTACATCATTTGAGAAGAATATTTGTCAGTTTCTATTGTCCATTTCTCATGTCTAATGAATGGGTGAACTTTGAGTCACTTGTTTATGTCATTTCAACCCTATTCTTTCCATTCATTCTATTTTCATGTTTGCATATAAACACGAAAATAATTCAAGGAGTCACGCTTTAACAACATATTTGTGCTCCTTTGTCATGTCTAACTTAATTGCATCACCAACTCCATCTATAAATTGAATATAAATCCGTAATCCACTTGATTAATTTCAAGGTGACAACTGCAATCCAGAGAGAATTGTGAAATAAAATTTAGGTTGAAAAATATTTTAGGCAATGCCCATTAATTGAGAATTTTACAATTGATCATACAACGTTCTTGTTTTCTTTTGCCATTGCTTTACTAAGAAAAGCCTTTCCTACTAAACAATTCTCTATGATTTTTCTTTTTACAACATGGCTTCTTCAGAGAAAGATGGGCCATCAAATACCCTGGAGAGAGATGCAAATCCTAATAGGAATGAAATTACTATGCCTTCATGTAAACCCATTTCATTGAAGCATAAGAGAGGAGAGGATTTGAAGGGGCCCTCGGCCCAGAAAAATGAGAGCCAAAAAAGTGGCAGCAAGAAGAAAGGCAAGGATAAACAACAAAAAGTAAAGGATGTTTCCAAAGAAGACATGGAAGAAAATGAGGGCCAAAAAAGTGGCAGGAAGAAGAAAGGCAAGGAAAAACAACAATATAGGAAAATTTGGAAGACATGAAAACATTTTTACCCGCAAACATGAAAAAGTCTGCTCCAGCAAACATGAAAAAATCTACTCCAGCAAACATGAAAAAACCTGTCCTTGCAAACCTAGAATAATCGGCTCCTGCCTCCATTGGAACCAAAGTCAGCTTCCAGGAGATAACAAATAAGGTTGATTGTGAGGAGAAGGTGAAGGAAATGGATAATCCCAATGATGAAAGGAAAAACAACATTGTGAAATAAGAGAAAAGAGAGCATCATTGTGGAGAAGAGTTAAGACAAGGGTACGAATGAGAAAAGCTCTTCAGGGAGTCACACTTTAGCAACTTATTTGTGCTCTGTTGTCATGTCAAACTTAACTACATTGCCAACTCCACCTGTAAATTGAATATAAATCCGTAAGACACTATATTTATTTCAAGGTGATAATTGCAATCCAGAGAGAATTGCAAAATCAAATTTAAGTTAGAAAAAGATTTTAGGCGTATGTAATTTATTTAATGTTATTGTGGGTGGTATAATGATCAGTTTCCTTTAGTTAATCTTGATTTGAATTGGCCAAAGAACAAACAAGGAGAAATTATCCTTAGATGATATTCTCTTGTGGGGGAGCAACAAACTTATTTTGCAAGGTGTAGGGAAACAATGACGTTGTTGGGAAAGATGGAAAGGTAAGCTAATAATCACAACTGCCAATTACAAGAGACAATTATTATAGCTAGAAATATAGACAACTAGTTCAACAATTGGAGTGCATAAATGATACTTTGAGGAGACAAACCTACACTGATAATGCAATCGGATAAAAAATTCACCAAAAATTCATAAGAAGATATACTTGTTGGATTGACCAACTTGGCTTGGCAATGCAATTGTACTTATGTTGAATACATGTGAATGATTTTTGTGCTTGAAGAAGAAGAGGATAAAGCCGACATACATGATGCCTTCCTTCAAAGGGAGCTTGATATGTGAAGGAATCTTGCTAAACCTGTTGTTTGAGTACTAGTTACAAAAGTTAGGATAGGTTTCCAATTTTGGCTTTGAATTGTGAACTCATGTAATGCCGCATGTGCTTTAAGGTAACTTTCAATTTTTCTTTAGTAAAAATAGTTCTTTCGAAGAAACAGTTATCTTTAGAAAGCTAGTTTCTCTTATATATAGCTATAGGCAGTACGAGGAAAAAGAGGACTGATCCCCCTTGCATTTTGATGCATGAGTGAGAATCGATTAGTTATACAATTTTGTGTTGTTTTCAAGTTAAGAGAAAATGGAGACTTTGTGCTTTTGAATGTGATTTAAAAAATGGAAACTATTTGAAGCTTTGTATTCATTCATGTTCTTTTGGTTGACACTTACTTTGAGATTTGCAATCAATTCTTTGATTTCATCTGCATATTATGTTATGGATGTATATGTTTAAAGAAATTTGAGTCTTGGTGCATTTATGCAATTTGAGAAGGATATCTATTAGTTTCTTTTGTCTGTTCATCATGTGTAATGAATGGGCACAAACTTTGAGTCACCTGTTTATGTCCTTTTCAGCCTTGTTATTTCCCTTTGTTCTATTTTTGTGTTTGCATATAAACACAAAAACACTTTTGGGAGTCACACTTTAACAACATATTTGCACTTTGTTGTCATGTCTAACTTAATTACATCACCAAATCCACCTATAAATTAAATATAAATGCGTAAGCCGCTTGATTTATTTCAAAGTGAGAAATTCAGCAATCCAAAGAGAATTGTGAAATCCAATTTAGGTTGAAAGAAATTCAGCAATCCAAAGTGAATTGTGAAATCCAATTTAGGTTGAAAAAGATTTTAGGTCTACGTAATTTATTTAGTGTTATTGTTGGTGGCAAGGAATGCGACCATTAATTGAGAATTTTATAGTTGATCATACAACGTTCTTGTTTTCTTTTGTTGCAACTTTACTAAGAAAAGCCTTTCCTACTGAACAATTCTTTGTGATTTTTCTTTTTACAGCATGGCTTCTTCAGAGAAAGATGGGCCATTGAATACCTAGGATAGAGATGCAAATACCAATAATAATGAAATTATTGTGCCTTCATATAAAACCATTTCATTGAAGCATAAGAGAGGATTTGAAGAGGTTCTCAACCAAGAAAAATGAGAGCTAAAAAATGTGGCAGCGAGAAGAAAGAGAAGCAGAAACAGAAAAAAGTAAAGGATGTTTGGAAAGAAGACATGGAAGAAAATGAGGGCCAAAAATGTTGTAGCAAGAAGAAAGGAAAGGAGAAACAACAAACAATAAAGGGCAATTTGGAAGACATGAAAAAATATGCCCCGCAAACATGGAAAAGTCTACTCCAACAAACATGGAAAAATTTGTTTCAGCAAACAAGGAAAAATCTACCCCAGCAAACCTGGAAAAATATGCTCCCATCTCTGCTAAAAAGAAAGTCAACTTCCAGGAGATAAAAAATAAGGCTACCTATGAGGAGAAGGCAAAGGAAATGGCGACTCCCAATGATGAAAGGAAAAATGTTTGAAAAACAGAAAAGAGAGTAGCATTGTAGAGAAGAGTAAAGACAAGGCCGGTACAAATGAGAAAATCTCTTCGTGGAGTCACACTATAACAAAATATTTGTGCTTCATTGTCATGTCTAACTTAACTACATCACCAAATCGACCTATAAATTGAATATAAATCTGTAAGTCGCTTGATTTATTTCAAGGTGACAACTACAATCTAGAGAGAATTGCGAAATCCAATTTAGGTTGAAAAAGATTTTAGGCATATGTAATTTATTTAATGTTATTGTGGGTGGTATAGTGATTAGTTTCCTATAGTCAATGCTTATTTTAATTGGCCAAAGAACGAACAAGAGACATTATCCTCAGATTATATGCTCTTGCGTAGAAGCAACAAACTTGTTTTGTAGGGTATAGGGAGACAGTGACGTTGCTAGGAAAGATATGAAGGCAAGCTAATAATCACAACCGCCAATTATAAGAGGAAATTATTGCAGCCAGAAATCCAGACAACTAGTTCAACAATTGGAGTGCATAACTGGTACTCCAAGAAGACGGACCTACACCAATAATGCAACTAGATACAAAATTCACTAAAATATCCATAGGAAGATATACTTGTCGGATTGACAAACTTGGCTTGGCAATGCAAGTGTATTTATGTTGAATACATGCAGATGATTTTTGTTCTTGAAGAAGAAGAGGAGAAAACTAAAAGACTTGATGCCTTCCTCTAGAGGGACCTTGATATGCGAAGGAATCTTGCTGCACCTATTGTTTGAGTACTGGTTAGAAAAGTCAGGATAGGTTTCCAAACTTGGCTTTGAATTGTGAATTCATGTAATGCCTCGTATGCTTTATGGGAGCTTTTAGTTTTTCTTTAGTAAAAATAGTTCTTTCCAAGAAACCGTTATCTTTAGAAATCTATTTTCTCTTATATATAGCTATAGGTAGTAAGAAGAAGGATAGGATTGATCTCCCTTGCACTTTGATGTATGAGTGAGAATCGATCAATTATGCATTTTTGTGTTGTTTTTAAGTTAAGATTTGGAATTTGACAAGATGTTTTCCCTTTCAGAAACATGATTTTATATATAGAAAATGGAGACTTTGTGCTTTTGAATGTGATTTCAAGAATGGGAACTATTTGAAGCTTTGTATTCATGCATGTTCTTTTGGTTAACACTTTGAGATTTGCAATCAATTCTTTGATTTCATCTGCATATTATGCTATGGATGTATATGTTTATAGAACTTTGATTCTTGATGCATTTACATCATCTAAGAAGGATATCTATCAGTTTTTTTTGTTTGTTCATCATGTGTAATGAATGGGTGAACTTTGAGTCTCGTTTTTGTTGGCCATTTGGAGGAAATGACTGTGTTGCATTGATGTCAACACTAGTTGTTTTGGTTGTCTACCAATATCCTTCTGGTCCCAGTAGGTTGTTTGGTTTCTGGTTGGATTTGATCATGATGATTGGTATGCTCTGGTATTTTTGTCTTATTCAAGCTACTCAGATTCATGTTCAGTTAGTTGGTCTTGATTTGGTGATCAGATGCTATCCTGTATGCTGGCAAGCTCGGTTTGTTGTTCCGACAAGGGTTTCACCAACAAAGCTTTATTGAAGATCTTTGATGTTATGCATAAGTGGTGTTGGTGCAGCTTCTAGTGGAGATTCAAGATGTTGATGGCGATCATGCTTGAGACTTAGTTGACTAGGATCATTGCTTTAGCATGTGTGGACCTAAATTGGGTCCCGATTTCTCTAGGTTATGGATCGACTTAATGTAACGTGTGGATTGGACTTCTTGATGTATTTTTGTGATGTCTTATGGGTTGGATATTATTTGTTTGGTCTAAGGACGACATGTTTTGTAATTATGTAATTGTTTTATTGTTTGGTGGTCGACCTTATTGTTTGTGGTCGAGGGTTTGTATATATATGATGTAAGATCTCATTGTAGATCATACAGGAAAGGGATATGGGTATGTAATAGAAGCGAATAATGTAATAATCATTCAGGCAGAGGATTTGGTTGATCATTGGTGATCGAGTTGGGTTTATGTAAAAGGATTTATTCCTCTAGTAATGAGCTTAACCAGAACTGTACTCAGGCATAGGAGATGCTATCTTTACAGTTCATTCATTCTTCCGGATTATAGTCTGGACATTTATTTAGTCAGTGAGACTCCTTTTGTGATAAGTAGTGTGCTCTAGGTTGTTGGCTTTCCTGCAAGTGCAGGTCCCTCAGTTGTAATCACATACTTACTACAAAATTATTATCTAAGTGTGGGTAGACTTCCCTTAGTGGTTTTTCCCTTTACCGGGTTTTCCATGTACAAATCTTGGTGTCATATGGATGGTATTTATTCTCTGATTATTGTTTATGCTTAATTAGTTTATCTACTATTTTGGTATTTGGTTTATGCATTCCGGTATTGATATTTTGGGTTCTGGTATTAAAGTTTTAATTGCTTAAGGTTCCGGTAATCTGGTGACAACTAATTCACCCCCCCCTCTCAATTGTTTTCCGGTCATTTGAACTGTCTAACACTTTTTATATCCGTTTTAGACCTATTATTTCCCTTTGTTTTGTTTTTCATGTTTGCCTTTTTTGCTTTTTGGTTAAAAGCATACCCTATAAAAATTAAAGAAATTACAGTAGCAAGGGACAAGCCTCTTTTCATTAAATCATCCTTTCTTTCCATGTAAGAAGAAAAGTTGAAGTAGATACTGGAAAAACACATAGAAGCATTTGTTTGCGAATATGAGGATATGAGAGGAATTCACCCATCTATTTGTACGCATCATATCTACTTTAATGATGTTAAACCAATGAGACAAGGACAATGAACGATCAATCCAACTCTTAGACATTTTGTCAAATAAGATATAGAGAAGCTGCTACAAGTAGGGTTTATTTATCCAATTTTTTTATAGTCAATGTGTTTATCCATTGGTTTTTGTTCCCAAGAAAAATGGTAAGTGACATATCTATTTGGATTATAGAGAATTGAAAAAGGCCACTAAGAATGATTACTTTCCTTTACCATTTATTGATCAGGTGCTTGATAATTTAGCTGGTAGTAGTTATTTCTCTTTTCTTGATAGTTTTAGTGGTTACAACCAGATACAGGTGGCTGCTGAGGACCGGGATAAAACAACGTTTACATGTCCTTGGTGGACATATGCATATATAATTTTACCATTTAGACTTTGTAATGCGCCTGCCAATTTTGAGGGAGGTGTATTAGCTATTTTTGCATACTTATCTACCTCATGTGTTGAACTAGATATGGATGATTTTATAGTCCATGAGAAGATGTTTGAAGAAGCATTGGAGAGTTTGAATAAAGTGTTACAGAGGTGTAAGGATTATAGATTTTCATTGAATCATGAAAAATGTTCTCTTATGATGACAAAATAAATTGTCTTAGGACATCACATCTCAAAAGAGGGAGTAAAAGTTGATCCTAAAAAGGTGGAAATTATTCAACAAATTGAAATCTCAAAAACTCAGACTAATGTTAGAAGTTTTCTTAGGCATGCAGGATATTATATAATATGTTGGCATTATACACTCAGATGAGAATAGTTGATGTTGTCATTGATAGCAACCAACTGGTAACATGGTTCACATATTACACTGGCAACAAACATCATCTATCGACATTGACAGTTACAACAAGCTTACTCAAACCGACATCCATTCTATACCGACAAAAGATCTTACCGAAACTCCAAGCCGACATGGAAATTATATTATTTTGTATTGTAATTATAGTGTATAACCGACATGATGTATTTTAAAGACATATATGTATGAGATCTTGTAGGTCATTTTGTAAGTATGAAAGGAATGTAATTAGGTAATGAATGCAAGCGGTATATGAGAGAAAATAATTGTATATGCATTATGATGTAATTATTTTATGAGCAAATAAGAGCATAGCAGAGCGAAGCAAGGTTTATGGTAGAGGTATCTGACATAGCTTAAACCGGTACTAAATCCAGCATTGCAGATGCTATTTTGAGCATTACATTGTCATTGGATTTAATCATCCAATTTTGTAGTCAGTGGGACTCCTATTTTGTATTGAGCAGTGAGCTCTAGGCTGTTGGCCTTCCTGCATGTGCAGGCCCCTATTTTATAAGTAATATTTATTCATGTTGGCCAATGATTAAATATTGTGGGTCACAAATCCCACCGAGGTTTTTCCCCTACCGGGTTTCCTCGCCAAAAATATCTGTGTTATGGTGTGCATTGATGGTTATACAATTATTTCTCTTTATTGCATTATTGCTTGTTTACCGATATATTAATTTGGGTTATAAAGTTGCAAACAAGTTAAATATTTCAACCATCGGTTAGAAACTGATTCACCCCCCCCCACCCCTCTCAATGTCTTTGGGACTGATCAAGTATCTAACAATTGGTATCAGAGCTTAGTCATCTATTTGTAGAAGCCTAACAACTTGAGGAAGACTTTGAAACCAGTACCAATGGAAAGTTTGAGACAACAGTTGGAAGGAGCTCTTGAAGATTTTGATGCAAAAAAATTCAAGAATATCAAACTAGAAGATGAACTCAAAACTGCTTTGGAATTCATCAAAGCACTTCAAGATAACCTCGTTATAGAAAAGAATAAGAGAAAAGAATTACATGCGCAATTGCAAAATCAAGATGATGAAGAAAAAGAAACTCTTAGAGATATTGTAGAGAAATTGAGACAAGAGAACAATAACATGAAGAATGAGATGCAAGATTTAACCATGAGACTATGCAAGGATATTGAAGATAGAAAGAGGAATGAGGAAGATTTGGCCAGAAGACTTAATGAAAGATCAGATGAATCGCAAAGGCTTAGTTATGAAAATGACATGCTTAAAACAAATTTGATTCTTATGCAACATGACAAAGAGGAACTTTTGAGACAAGTTAGCACTTTGTAAAGTGAGTTAGTCACTGCAAATGAATACAAAGACAAATTCAAGAAAAGTTCAGATAATCTTGATGATATGCTGAAAAGTTAGAAACCTGATGGAGAAACAATTGGACTCGAATTTGAACATGGAGAAAGTTTTGGGACTGCAAACAACCATGATGACAACAAACCGGTAAGGCAACTTAATGCTTATAAATTTAATGGGAAATGCTTTAATTGCAACAAATTTGGTCATAGAGAAAATTAGTGCAGATTTAGGAATAATCAGAATACAAACTTACGCATCGGTCAATGTTCCAAATGCAATAAAAATGGTCATAACTCAGACAATTGCAGAATGAATGTTAAATGCTATGTTTGTGGTATATTTGGACATTTATCTAATCAATGCAGAACTCAAACCGGTCAAGGTTATGGAAAGGCTATTCAGGGAAACAATGTAACTTGTTATGCATGTAACAAGATTGGGCATATTCCAAAGTTTTGTAGAAGTAAGACTGTACCGGCGAAAAATAAAGGATCCAATAACAAAGGCAAAGAAAAGGTGACTAAAATCAAGCAAATTTTTTCTAAACAATGGATTAGGAAGAGAGATCAAAGAATTGATGAATCTGTCTCTGCACCGACAGAACAGGTTAATCCTGCATCGGTAGGAGATTCTTCATCTAACTAAGGAAGAATCCTTAGGGGTAAGACAACAAATTGAAAATCATGCATTTACCCTCGGTTGGTGGTAAGAAGTTATATTTCTTCTTTACCAACAGATATGTGGAGTTTTCACTTCAATGGCAAAGCATTTATTGCAGTTGTAAGTTAATTTTTGGCTATAAAGGTTCGATAACTTCTCATTTCAATTCACCAAGCATCCAAGCATTCGAAGAGAGTGAAATTGAGCAAAGGAATTCTAAAGGCGAAGCAACAAAGGTCTTTTCAGAGCATTCAAGGAATTCTCAGTTAAAAGGTATTTATCTTTCGCAATGGCATCTTCATCTTTTGTTCCCAAATTCGTAGCAAACCCTACCATTGTGGAGAACATAAAACGACCTAGACCCATTTTCAAGATCATTCCTAAGATAGAAAAAATGGATGACTCTATTGGTGCATTTTCTAGAATCTCAAAGGGAGTCGCGTTTGTTGAAGACCCTAGGGCATACATACATTGTTACATAGAAAGTTTAGGGTCCGAAGATTTGATGAACATGTACATGAATGTAATCACTGACAAAAATGAGGTAGTGAAACCGGAACATAAGGTAGTTGAGGATTTAGGTTTCATAGATATCCTCCATATGCCAGATTTATTAGATGAAACCATCTACTATGTCCTTAACAGGGTTCATGGTGAATTTATGTGGCTGGACTCAGTATTTAAGATTACCAAGGAAGCTATTAGAGCTATTACTGGTTTACCCTCCACCGGTTCTAGACCTGACAAGAATAAAATCCCTAACAAAGAGGTTATGAGCTTAACCGGAGCTACATATGACAACATGTCACTTAGGGTCAATGATATAAAGGATACAAATGTTAAATTTGCTAGCATGGTCATTGGATATAAAGTTGGTCATACTAATAGGTTGAATTCTGTATCTAGTTCATGTATTCATAGTACACATGAGATTATATTGAATAATGCAAAGATTGATATTTGTGAATGGTTAAAGGATGAACTGTTAGAGAATTTGCATAAGATCAAAGATGATAAGAAAGGAACCTTCAAATTTGGAAGTTTGATAGTGTGTTTAATGCTTTACTTTTCAAAAGAGATCCCCGATATAGGACACAAGGATTTTTCCTATGATACTACAGTTGGAAAATAGATAAAAGAGGCAATTACTGGTATGGGATTTGATGATGATAAGTTGGTGAAAGACTACTTTAAGAATTTCCAAACTAAAATGAGACAAAGAGAAAGGATTCCCCAAAGCATTGTCGATAAATATGATAAACCTATATGCTTTCTAGTGAAAAGAGATGAAATCTGGATGGAAGCAGTTAGACCCAGAACTATCTGGATTACTGAAATGGGATATGAGGTGGATTCTCACATCTTAGATTCATATGATAAAATACTCCTAGATGCTCCTCCGGAACCAACAGAGGCAATATTTGGTAATGCTGAAACCATTGAAAGTGGTGTAGCTATGATGAAGGAGAGGAAGAAAAGAGATAAATGTATGAAAGGTGCTTCTAAGATGGTAAAAGATGTTACAGAAGGATTGATGAATCTTAGTGGTATTGCTACTAGTGTGAAAGAAAGTCAATCAGAACAACAACCAATAGCTCACATTTCCCCTATGGCTACTACATTTGATTCTGATAGTGACAGGGCAGCTGAATTCAAGAGAGTGGATAGGAAGAAAAGAAAACCCTCACTGGAACTTGCTCCATCTCCCAAGAAGTCAAGGACACAGAGAAAGAAACAACAGGTTGTAAGAGAGCCCATTGGTTAGAAGAAGAAAGTGACTCCAAAGAAGAAATCCGAACCTAAGGCACCAGATACTCTAACACCGGAAGAGTTGATCAATGAAATCACCCAAGAAGGTAACCTTAGTAATGTGAATAAACTTTATCATTCTTTCAAGGATTCAGATAAGGAAACCATATAAGAAAGTATTATTATGTACCTAGACATATACAAGAAAGTTCTTATTGAAGTTGTAGATGATCTACTAAATGATTTATACTTAAGGTTAAAGGCTAAGAGAATGTCTGTTATGGAGCTTGATAAGAAGTTAAAGGTAGAGGCTCTACTTGTTGTGCATCCTGTTAATTCCAAACAGGAAATTGATGATTTAATATCAGAGGCAAATAGAATAGTTTTTGTGAGTGGTCACCGACAGGTTAGCCTTATGGTAGGCAAAGTGAAAGAATAGTAGATGAAACAATGGATAAGGGATATATTTTTTGTGGAAAGAGAGAAGAAAGAAGAAAAGGACATGCAGAAAATGGACAAGTCATTTACCAAGGTATATGAAAAAGGCAAAGATAAAGGGAAAATTGGAAGTGTACCTGATATCACAGTCAAGGATAACCTTCCTTCACCATCTAAGGACACCCCACCAATAACTGCAAAGGCACCGACACAAATTGATAGTCAACCAGAAGAAAAGGTAGAGGAAAAGACACAATATGACACTAATCCAGAGTCTGACATTCTTTTTACCATGAATGTTGAGGTCATTGAGTCACTGGTCAACACTGTTGACTCTCAACAAAATATTGAGATAACAAATGAAGTTAAGAAACCAGATACGGCCTTTGATGATACTCAACTTAACATTGAGAAACCAGTATAAGCACAAGCAAAAGCAGTAGCAAAAAAGGGACAAGAACGGAGTGTAGTTGAACTAGCAGTCAACAAGGCAGTCAGTAAGGATGAAAACAAAATTTAAAAATAGAGTGAGCATAAGGAAGAAACAATGAATAAAGAAGAGGTCAATGATGGAAGCAAGACAACAAAAGTGGTTAAGGTTAATGTGCAGGAATCTGGAGATGAGAAGAAACCAATTGTAGAACCTCACACTCTACCTAGCACTTCCACCATGGATTACAGACCTACTAATGTGACAAATGTACTTCTAGATTCCATAAAGAAGATCACTAAATGCAACACCTTATAATTTAAGGCCATTGATGATACTTTACCTATTTTGAAAATGATTGCACCGACATGTAAGATAGATCATATTTCTGGATCTTTAGGTAAATTGGACACATTGTCCAAATTCATTGCTTCAAATATTCTAAATGTAGATAAAATTAATGAAGAGACTGTTAAGGAAAGGGTGAATAAGGAGAAAGGTGAATTCTTTGATAAGACTTTTAAGGACTGTACTGAGCATATTGATTCCTTATTACCGACACTTAATTCCACTATTTTGGAATATAAAGAATTGTTTAAGGAAGCATGCAAGCCTCACCACCTAACAGAGGATATTGATGATGAGATAAGGAAAACACAAAAAGAGATTGATGATATAGCAGATAACATGATAGGTTCTTCAGAACTTACTTCAATTTTGGATCAAGAAATGATAGTTTTTGAAGAAAAGATTGAGAAATTAGAAAAGGAAAAAGAAAGGATAAGAATGAAGGTCTGGGAGCTGAAAAATAAACTTGGTCCTAGATTGGACAACCTTCTAACACAATGGATTGAGCTGTCTAAAGCAACCATTCAAGGAGAAAGATCATCGGAGCAACAAATGCATTATCTGACCAGGATGATCCTGTTAGTTAGATAAGAGGGGGGGGGGGGGGTGAATCAGATAAACTTACTAATCAATATATTCTTCAGATTCAACCTCGGTAGAACTTACTTGATATGCAACTATGACTGTAAATCATTCAAACTCATAAATTGATAAAATTGAAACATCAAAACACATATAACACCAGATTTAATGTGGAAACCCAAATAGGGAAAAACCACTGTGGGATTTCGGACCCACTAAGAAAATATACTCTTCTAGAGTATGCTCAGTTAAAAGTCAATCCTGTTAAAGATTACATAAACACATTGCTAGGTGTGACCCGTTCAAGGGATTTCCCTCAGATTTATCAGAATCTTGCACTTTGTTAGAAGTGACCTTATCAAAGGATTTCAAACACTCATTCAGAATGTTACCTTGCTAGAGGATTTACAAATAAGACTGTTAGGTCCACTCGATTAAGAGATTTTCTGTCACTTACAAAAATAAATAACAGTAATAAAATATATCTGCAACTTCACATCTAAAATGTTAAAGCAGACTCTATGTGCTCAAAATAATCTTGTCATAAGACTTATCTTCCTCCTTGCTGGGCTTCTCAATCTGTTGTTCAATCAGATCTTCAATCTTCTGTACTTGATAATCACCTCTGCAATATCACTGCTCTTCTATTTGCCTGCATCTTTTGTTCATCAACTTTTCTTTATTTATAAGCAATTCCTAACCGCTTAATCTCCTTAATTACATTTCCCATGATTAATCTTAGCCATCAGATCTTCAAACTTGACTAGGTTCATTGAATCTTTCGAACTGAAAAATGTTTTATCTTGCCTTGAAACTTGTATTCCTTCCTTGGTACTTATGCTTGGTTATGACCGTTCAATCTGTGTTGTAGATCTAACTCTTGAATTTTCATTACTGTTGATCCTTAACAAACTTCTTGCATGACATTCCAATCTTCTATAAATCTCCAGCTCATTGGCATCCTTCATTTAATAATATATTTATTCATCCAATGTATTGTGTTACTTCTCGGTTGATACTCAGTAAATACTGAACTTTACTTGATAGACATTCTATATTCATCTTGGTTACTGTCTCGGTAGCTTTGCTTGCTAACGACACTCAATAACTTCTTTCTTCTTTAACCGACACTCATAGCCATTGTGTTTACCGACTAGCTCCTTGCTCGGTAAAATAGAACAGTATCAAACCTTTATTCATTCTGATGCATGAAATCTTTTCTCCGACATCTTTATACTCATCAAAACATACTCTTTAAGATATGGCAACATCATACTGAATCAGAAAATCAATTGCTTGACATTAATGACAAAAATAATATTATTAAGACAGTAATAATCCTTTATCAATTATATCATCAATCTCCAACAACCTTCTCAATATCATCATACCAACAAATTTAATGTAATGCCAACAATCTCCCCCTTTGGCATTGATGGCAATACCAACTTGATTTATTCCAATTGATTCGAACTGCTGTTATTCTTCTCCTGTAATCTTCTCCCCCTTTGACAACAATGCCAAAAGTAAAACTGATCCATGATTACTTTCCCTGTGAAGTAATTTCCTTGCTGTTAAAACATATACAAATGTATCATCTTAGTCTCGGTCATAGCAACTTGTCTTCATTCACTATTTCCTGCACAACTTTAGACAACATCCTAAAGTGTGTAAATCAGCATCAACTCACAAATAGTATTCTGTAGAGTCATAGAATTGATGCTTTCATGAAACTCTGTCAGTGAGTACTAGATAGGGGTAGGACCCCTAACTTACTTCTGAGATACTCAAAAGTGTCCCTTGGCAGTGGCTTTGTGAAGATGTCTGCTATTTGTTCCTTTGTGCTAACATATTCTAGCACAACTTTCTTTTCTTGAACTTCTTCTCTTAGATAATGATACTTTATAGAGATATGTTTTGTCTTAGAGTGCATTACTAGATTCTTTGAAATATTAATAGCACTTGTATTATCACAAAATATAGTTACTAGCTTGGTAACTATCTCATTCATACCTTCCAACAATTGTTTGATCCATGCTATATTGGTACAATTCAATGCTGCAGCGACATATTCAGCTTCAGCTGTTGACTGTGAAATGCATCCTTGTTTCTTGCTAAGCCAACTCACTAGTCTTTCTCCCAAAAAGAAAGCTCCACTGCTTGAGCTTTTCCTGTCATCAATATTTCCTGCCCAATTAGCATCAGTATATACTTTTAAGTCAAAATCATTCCTCTTTTTATATAGTAAACCATAATCTTTAGTGCCTCTCAAGTATCTAAAAATTCTCTTGATTGTTGTCATATGGGTTTCTTTTTGATCTACAGAAAATCTTGCAGCTATACCTACTGCATGTGCTATATTAGGCCTGCTGTGAACTACATATTGCAACTTTCCAATCATGGATCTGTAAAGTGTCTCATCAATAGATGCATATTCATCATTCTTTGATAGTTTACAATTAGTAGTCATAGGAGTACTTACAGGTTTAGAATCCTCCATTCCAAATTTCTTCAAGATTTCCTTTATATACTTGGATTGAGTAATGAAAATCCCATTTTTCATTTGCAGTATCTGTAAACCTATAAAATACTTTATTTCACTGATTAATGACATCTCAAATTATTTGCACATTTCATTTCCAAAGTTCTTACATAAAGAATCATTTCCACAAAAAATAATATCATCAACAAATATGGCTGAAATTAGTATTCCATTATCCTCATCATTCTTCATATACATGTTGTTGTTTTCACTAGTCCTCATAAATCCAATCTTTATTAAGAAAGAGTGCAACCTTTCATACCATGCTCTAGGTGCTTGCTTTAAGCCATATAAAGCTTTGTTCAACTTACATACCTGATCTTTATTCTTCTCTTCAATAAATCCTTCAGGCTGTTCAATATAAACTTCTTCTTCTAGTATACCATTCAAAAATGTAGATTTAACATCCATTTGATATACCTTGAAATTTTTGTAAGCAGCATATGCCAACAATGTTCTCACTCCCTCAAGTCTTGCCACAGGTGCAAAAGTCTCACCATAGTCTATTCCTTCTTCTTGAGCATAACCTTTGCAAACTAGCCTTGCTTTATTTCAAATGACCTCACCTTTTTCATTTAGCTTATTTATGAAAATCCACTTTGTACCGATTACATTTTTCTCTTTTGGTCTTGGGACCAGTGTCCATGTTTCATTTTTCTTGATTTGTTCAATCTCTTCTGTCATAGCATTCACCCAATCTTCATTGCTTGATTCCTCTTTTACTATCCTCGGTTCAAACTCGGATATCAGACATGTGTTCTGTCTCAATTTGTTTCTTGTCATCACTGGATCATCCTTATATCTTATAATCTGACTTGATGCATGATTTCTTTTGACATATTTTGCTAATATAGGCTCGGTAGGCTCTGTATGATCTTCTTCATCACTCGGTAACTGAGTATTTTCTTCATCATCTTTCTCGGTAAAACTTCTCGATTGTACATATACAAACTCTTCATAATCTTCTGGTTCTTTGGAGTTTCCTTCATCATTCCTTTTTGCAAATTCATCAATTTTCACATTTGAACTTTCCACTATTTTGTTAGATGATTTGATAAGATATTTGAATGCTTTACTCCTAGAGGAATAACCAAGAAATATTCCTTCCTCGCTTTTCTGATCAAATTTTCCATTTCTGTCATCTTTGTGAACATAACATCTACTTCCAAATATTTTAAAATAACCAACATACCAGATTTCATACGGTGTCTTCATAGTTCCTTTCTTCAGTTGTACTCGGTTCAGGGTGTAAACTGCAGTGCTTATTGCTTCTCTCCAAAATATTTGAGGTACTCTCTTCTCTATCATCAAGGTTCTGGCACAATTTTGAATTGATCTGTTTCTTCTTTCAACTATCCCATTTTGTTGTGGTGTTCTCGGTGCAGACACTTGTCTCTTTATACCATGATCATTGCAGAATAAGTTAAATTCATCTGAAATGAAATCTCCTCCTCTATCAGATCTTAGACATTTCAACTGTCTTCTTGTTTTATTTTCAACTCTTGCCTTATACCATTTGAAAATCTGAAAGACTTCTGCTTTCTCTTTTAAAAACATAACTGGCATCATCCTTGAGTAATCATCCACAAATAATATGAAGTATTTATCACCATAATAACTTTGAACTTTCATAGGACCACAAAGATCAGTGTGTACAAGATCTAAAATTCCTTTAGAAGTATAAGACATACTTGTAAATCTTGATTTTGTCATCTTACCCACCTGGCATCCTCGACATATTGCATTCTCAGGTTTTTCCAAGCTCGGTAGACCTCTTACTCGGTGCTTCTTACTTATTTTGATCAGGTTATCAAAATTTACATGACAAAACCTTTTATGCCATAACCAGGTATCTTCTATTTTTGCATACATACAATTATTTCGAGTTGAGTCAAGATGAAATGTATTACCTCTTGTTTGAGTTCCAGTAGCAGCCAACTTTCCATTTTTGTCATGAACTTTGACAATTCCTTTCTGAAATTCTATTCGGTATCCTGTATTGTTTAGCTGTGCTACACTCAACAAATTGTATTTCAGACCTTCAACCCAATGTACATCATCACATTTAGCATTATCAAGAAGTGTGATAGATCCTTTACCTTTCATAGGACATGGTGCATCATCACCAAATCTTACATAACCTCCATCATAATCTTCTAATTTAACAAACTTGTGTTTATCACCTGTCATGTGATGTGAGCATCCACTATCTATGATCCAAGAATCATTATTATTTATGTGTGATATTAAGGCTTTTTCTTCATACCTTTCTTTATTTGATCCATCTTTGATAGCCACATATACAACTTCCTCTGTCTCAGTCCCATCAGATTTATCATCATTGGATTCCTCATCAGCTACTAGGCATGTCTTTCTATCTCTCCTTCTGAAGTCTTGGTGCCCTCTGTATTGGTTGTCTTTCTATCTATCATCTTGGTATTCTCTCTTTTCACTAGATTCTTTGTCAAGACAGTTAGAAGCCATATGTCCAATTTTATCACAGTTACAACATTTCAAAGGTAACTTTCCTTTATACTTACCTTTGCCTCTCTGTAACCTTCTGACCAATAATTCTTCAAACTCTTCTTGCTTTCTGATTTCCTCATATAGTTTGTGTACTTCTTCCATATTTTTGTGAAATCTCTCATTTGCTCCACTGTGATTTCCTTCAACATACTTATACATTCTATCATTGTAATCATTAGATTCATCAAGCTGAAAAGAACTGAATGCAGATTCAACTTTGTTAACCGAAGACCCACTGTTATCAAAATTACTTAACTCAAAAGCATGTAGCTTACCGATAGTAGCATCCAAAGAGACTTGCATGTTTGGTACAGACCTTAATTCATTAATTGTAGAGACTCGAATGTCATAAGCAGGTAGAAGTGTTCTCAGCAACTTACTTGTTACATCCTTTTCTTCAATAGTTCCTCCTGCTCCTTTGATTTGATTGATAGTTTCCTTTAACCTTGTATTGTATTGGATTATGTTCTCACCTTCATTCATTCTCATGGATTCAAGTTGTCCTCTTAGACTGTCTACTTTTTCTCTTTGAACATGTTCATCACCACCATACATAGATATAAGCTTATTTCACATAGCTTTGGCATCATTACAACCTTCTAAATCATTAAACTCCGAGTGGGTCAATGCTGATGTTATTTCAATCATTGCTTGAATATGTTCTTGCTTTGCCTTTATCTCTTCCATTGTCATCGAGTAGGTGCTAGGTGCTAGGTGCAGTGTAATCATTCTCCAGATAATATGTTGCATATTCTCCAATTCCTGATAAGTGCAGCTTCATCCTTTTCTGCCATGTGGAGAAACTTGACTTGTTCAACTTTGGTGCATCCCTTTTATACATCTTTGGATCTTTCCTCAAGTTCCTTTAAACTTTTCTTTTGGAGTTCCAACTCTAATACCAATTGTTAGTTAGATGAGAGGGGGGGTGAATTAGATAAACTTACTAATCAATATATTATTCACATTCAGCCTCGGTAGAACTTACTTGATATGCAACTATGACTATAAATCATTCAAACTCATAAACTGATAAACTTGAAACATCAAAACACATATAACACCAGATTTAACATGGAAACCCAAACAGGGAAAAACCACTGTGGGATTTCGGACCCACTAAGAAAATATACTCTTCTAGAGTATGCTCGGTTAAAAGCCAATCCTGTTAAAGATTACATAAACACATTGCTAGATGTGACCCGGTCAAGGGATTTCCCTCAGATTTATCAGAATCTTGCACTTTGTTAGAAGTGACCTTGTCAAAGGATTTCAAACACTCATTCAAAATGTTACCTTGCTAGAGGATTTACAAATAAGACTGTTAGGTCCACTCAGTTAAGAGATTTTCTGTCACTTACAAAAATAAATAACAGTAACAAAATATATCTGCAACTTCACATTTGAAATGTTAAAATAGACTCTATGTGCTCAAAATAATCTTGTCATAAGACTTATCTTTCTCCTTACTGGGCTTCTCAATCTATTGTTCAATCAGATCTTCAATCTTCTGTACTCGGTAATCACCTCTGCAATATCACTACTCTTCTATTTGCCCACATCTTTTGTTCATCAACTTTTCTTTATTTATAAGCAATTCCTAACTACTTAATCTCCTTAATCACATTTCCCATGATTAATCTTAGCCATCAGATCTTCAAACTTGACTAGGTTCATTGAATCCTTCGAACTGAAAAATGTTTTATCTTGCCTTGAAACTTGTATTCCTTCATTGGTACTTGTGCTCGGTTATGACCGTTCAATCTGTGTTGTAGATCTAACTCTTGAATTTTCATTGCTGTTGATTCTTAACAAACTTCTTGCATGACATTCCAATCTTCTATAAATCTCCAGCTCATTGGCATCCTTCATTTAGTAATGTATTTATTCATCCAATGCATTATGTTACTGCTCAGTTGATACTCGGTAAATACTAAACTTTACTCGGTAGACATTCTGTATTCCTCTTGGTTACTATCTCAGTAGCTTTGCTTGATGACGACACTCGGTAACTTCTTTCTTCTTTAACCGACACTGATAACCTTGGTGTTTACCGACTAGCTCCTTGCTCGGTAAAATAGAACAGTATCAAACCTTTACTCATTCTGATGCATGAAATCTTTTCTCCTTCTTATTCAGTCTTCGAATACACATATATATGATATCAAAACATCATAATCTCATCACTGTCTAACTTGGTAATAGTTACCCATTGAATAACTTATTACTCCCCTTCATTTTCACATTATTTCTGTGTCACTTACTGACATCTTTATACTCATCAAAATATACTCTTTAAGATATGGCAACATCATACTGAATCAGAAAATCAATTCCTTGACATCAATGACAAAATAATATTATTAAGACAGTAATCATCCTTTATCAATTGTATCATCAATCTCCAACAACCTTCTCAATATCATCATACCAACAAACTTAATGTAATTCCAACAGATCCAACAAACTGAAACCATTATTTATGACATCACTACATTTATGCAAAGTCTTAATCTGATTTTAGTAGATATCTTTCATATTGTACATAACTGGTTACAGGCTTTGAGGTAGAATTTTGAATTCTTTGACTCTTTTTGACATCCTTTGTCATTGATGTCAAAGGGGGAGTAGTAGTGTGGGAGAAATGGATCATTTGCTCAAGGGGGGCACTCTTACTCTTGGATCAATTTTGGACTTCAAAATTTTTGGATATTAGCTTTTGAATTTTTCTCATAAGTGTTGCCATCAATGCCAAAGGGGGAGATTGTTGGCATTATACACTCAGATGAGAATAGTTGATGTTGTCATTGATGGCAACCAACTGGTAACATGGTTCACAAGTTACACCGGAAACATACATCATCTACCAGCACCTGCAGTTACAACAAGCTTACTCACACTGGCATCTAGTCTATACTGACAAAAGATCTTACCGACACTCCAAGACAACACATAAATTATATTGTTTTGTATTGTAATTATATTGTATAGCCGACATGATGTATTGTAAAGACTCATACATGTATGAGATCTTGTAGGTCATTTTGTAAGTATGAAAGGAATGTAATTAGGTAACGAATGCAAGCGGTATATGAGAGCGAATAACTGTATATACATTATGCTATAATTATTTTATGAGCGAATAAGAGCAGAGCAGAGCGAAGCAAGGTTTATGGAAAAGGTATTTGATAAAGCTTAAACCGGTACTGAATCCAATATTGCAGATGCTATTTTGAGCAGTACATTGTCATTAGATTGAATCATCCAATTTTGTAGTCAGTGGGACTCACATTTTGTATTGAGCAGTGAGCTCTAGGCTGTTGGCCTTCTTGCATGTGCAGGCCCCTATTGTATAAGTAATATTTATTCATATTGGCCAGTGAGTAAATATTGTGGGTCACAAATCCCACCGAGGTTTTTCCCCTATTGGGTTTCCTTGCCAAAAATATCTATTTTATGGTGTACATTGATAGTTATAATGTTATTTCTCTTTGTTGCATTAATGCTTGTTTACCGGTATATTAATTTGGGTTATAAAGTTGCAAATAAGTTTAAATCTTTCAACCACTAGTTAGACACTGATTCACCCCCCCCCCTCTCAGTGTCTTTGGGATTGATCAAGTATCTAACAAAATATTCATTGAAGGCTTTAGTAAGATTGTTGAACCTCTATTCACATTTCTGAAAAAGGAAACACAATTTTCATGGACAAAAGATTGTCACGCATCCTTTGAAGCTATCAAACATGGCTTAACTATCTCTTCCATTATGAAAGGACCTGTCTGGGGAAAGTCATTTCACATACATGCAAATTCTTCTAATTTGACTATTGGGGTAATTTAAGGTTAGAAATATGAAAGTGGAGAAATGCATGCCATGTACTAGATTAGTAAGAATTTGAACCCCACATAAAGGAATTACACAACAACTGAGAAATAATTTTTAGTTGTGATTTATGCAATTAATAAATTTAGACATTATATTACTGGTTATAAAGCGTTTGTCCACATAGATCATGCAGCCATAAGGTATTTAATGAACAAAGCTATGGTAGGTGGACAACTTATAAGATGGTTATTGTTGTTACAGGAATTTGATATCACTATCATAGATAAACCTAGTAAAGATAATGATTTTGTTGACTTGGTTTTGAGAATGGTTTTATAAGGTAATCATGAGCTAATGGATGACAAATTTTTGGATTAGTATTTATTTGCCATATCAATTCAGTCTCCATGGTTTTTTGATCTCACAAATTACCTTGTAACTGGGATAGTGTCCAAATAATTTAAGCCCTAAACAAAAAAACGAGATTAATTCATGAAAGTTCAAGATTTCAATGAATAGATGGGATTTTGTTTAAAATGTGTCTCGATCATGTTCTTTGAAGGTGTGTGCAAGAAGCAAATGTTTATGACATCATACATGCATATAATAATGAACCAAAATGAGGACATTACTCTATGGTCAGAAAATTCCACAAGATCCTTGGAGCGGGCTATTTTTGGCCAACCATGTCAAAGGATGTTTCCTTGTATGTGGAACATTGTGATGAATGCCAACGCATGAGATGACCTACACCAACAACAAAGATTCCGCTACAACCCTAGATAGTTCTAGAACCATTTGAAAAATGGGGAATTGGAACTGTTGATCCACCTTCACAAGGACATCATTATATTCAAGTTTTCATAGATTATGTAACAAAAAGAGAAAAAGTGAAGGCATTACTAGCAGCAAGAGAAGATAAGGTAGCTGATTTCCTATACAAATATTTTATTTAGAGGTTTGGTGCACCAAGAGAAATAGTTTTTGATCAAGGACCACAATTTGTGTCTTCTATGATTGAAGCTTTCATGCATAGGTACGAGATGACACAAAAATTATACACCATATCATCCTCAAGTGAATGGGCAAGTGGAAGTCACCAATAGGGAATTTGAGAATATCTTAACAAAGACCGTTTCATTAAGAAAAATAGAATGGTCAGAGAGATTGGATGAAGTAGTTTGGGCCTACAATACAACATAGAAGACGATTATAAGGTTTTCTTTTTATGAAATGGTGTATGGAAAGAACCCTATTATGCATATTGAATTTGAGTTGTAGACATTGAGGATAACATTAGAGGTTGGTATTGATTTGTTAGAAGTAGAGAAGACCAGAATTCTACAGCTGAACCGATTAGATGAGATGAGAATGGAAGCTTTGCAACATACAGAGGTGACTTAGAAGTGGAGGAAGACATGGCATGATAAACATATTGTTAGCAGATAATTCAAAAAAAGAGATTGGGAAGTATTGTTTGATTCGATATTTCAAGAATTTAAAGGAAAGTTTCATACAAGATTGTTAGGACCTTATGCGATTGATCAAGTTTTTGATAAATGAGTTGTTCAATTAGTACCAATATATTGAGAAAGAAGAACCATGTTGATTAATGGTCATCGTTTGAAGTTATATCACAAACCAACATCCAAAGAAGAGTTTCTTTTAGAATTGCAAGCCAAAATTGCATTTCATCATGGAAGACATCACTTTCATGAAGAAAAGCAATTATGAGTAGATCTAGCAAGAAGACATGAATAAAGGAGATAAGATAAAAATAAAAAATGGTGTTTTATCTCCCAAAAAAAAGAAAATGAGGGATGATTGAAAACCAGAAATGGTGGTCTACCCCAGGGGTGAGCTAAAAACCATAAATGATGATTCATACCTTAAAGAGTAAAGTTAAAAACCAAAAGTGACAAATTTGCTCTGATCAACTTCAGTTTGCTCCTGATGAATCTTGATGGCTCTCAAAGTTCCCAAGTAATAAGTCTTTTTGTAGGTATCAAGAAGGAGCAGCTCTGGAATTCTCTTGATCAGTCGTTTTGAGGAAATAAATCTCTCTTTTCAAGCAGATAGTTCCAAATCATTTAATGCATTAATTTAGTCTATGTAGAATGAGCCCTGAGTACCTCCTGATTGGATCATTGGTCCTTCACCATTTGAGTTGATTCATATGCTCTGGGTGGCTCCTGATCAGTAAGCCAATTTGCCTCTTTTGGCAAATCAATTGGTACTACATGATAGCTCCTAAGCGATGCACTAGTTGTCTTTGGTAATTTGGTCACTATTGCATGATAGCTCCTGACAAAATGTGAATTAAATAAGGAGGTATGCATTTACTACAAATATTATTTTCTAATCTAATTAGTATAAAGTAGAATTGATAGGCACTGTATGTATAGAAATCTCCACCAACTCATTATTTACATTATAATTACAAAGTTTTAAGTACCAAACTAATGATGACGGAGAGATGAGGAAATATATTTGAATGACATCAATTATCAGTTCAAATTCAAAGTAATTATTACTTTGAAAGGGATGCACACATCATGACTGCCACTAACTTTGCGAATAAAAAAAGTACAAAGAAGTGGCATGTGGATCATCTGGTCTAGTTCAAGAAAATTAATGCAGGAATGTGTGAAATAAATCATCATTCGTGTTAAAATTTTGGCTGCTAGAAAAAAAAATATTCATTTTTCAATTGAATTAACATTCAAATTAACAGAGACTTTCTTAAAGTTGCAAAGCTAAAATGGGAAACAAAAGAAAGATAGAACCGAAGAATTTCAATTTGGACCCTCAAATGGAAAGATTGCTAGAATAAGCATGATGGTTAAATTTCATATGAATGGATGAGGAATTTGAGTTGTATTTAATCAAATAATTTGTTAAAAAATTTCATGAAAATGTTATGAGAGTGAGAGGGGAGATTATTGAAGTAAACCCACAAGTTATAAGTGAATTATCTAGGATTTCAGTATAAGGGGAGCCTGTAAACAAAGACCATATCAATTTAGAAGAATTGGTGAATACATTTCATCAGGAGCCTAAGTGGTGACTTGAGGTCCAATTGCATAAGGGGAGCACAAAGGGTGTGAGTTGAGAAAGTTTGGATGAGCCTTGGACAATAGTAGTGATGTGGTTGATGGTTTTTTTACTTGTGAGGGCTAGTACAGGACCATACGGGGGCTAGGAATGTAACTGTTGATACATTTAAGGTATGGAAATACCCGGCCTAAAGTCAAGATTAATTTCCCAAATTTCTTGTTTTCTCAAATTTCTTTTATGATATGTAGGGTAAAGATAGGGGTAGCTCAATTTGATATCATAGTTTGATTCATTTGATTATAAAGCATCATTTCTTGAAGAAAGAATCTAGGAAGGAAGGGTGGTTCAAATTTATTTCTATACCTGCTAAGAAAAGGTCCAAAAAGGGTAAAATTGAAAAAAGGGGAATCATCTAGGAAAAAGAGAAAAATAGAAATTTAGCAGGGTAATCCACTAGGGTGACCCATCACTCCTTAAGAATGATAGTTTAAGAGTAGACAGAGGAAAACCTAGCCCTGTCGCTACCTGTTCACAAGATCCTAATGCTCCTCCTATATAAGCTCCTAATGGTACCCCTAGGCAATCTCTAAAAGTTTCCCAAGAACCTCTTGAAGGTCACCTTAAAACTCAAAGCCTTGCACAGTCCCCTGCTCCCATAGAAGAAACTGCTATCTCATAGCCACTTGAGCAAAAATATGAAAAACCTTCTAATATGGAATGACCCATTTATATTACCATTGATGAGAGCTCTCCTGATGAGCCTAAAATGAAACATTCACCCTAGTCTCCCTCTTAGTCAATAGATGGAACATAGGAAGTTTAAGCTTTAGAGGAGTTTGAAGCCAATCAAGACCAATCTTCTTCTTCACATCCTCTTGATCAGCCACTAACACCTTCACCCCCTCAAAAATTTATCAGAAGAGAAGGAAAACAGTGATGGTTGAAGAAGAGTCTTCAGAGAAACTAGATAGAGGAAGAATTGAGGAAGAAAAATAATTAATGAGAGTCATGGCACTATCCAAATTGGAATAAAAACTAGAAGAGGCAAAAAGAAAAATGTGGCTTCTTGAGGAGAGTTTAAAACAAAAAGATGAAGAATTGCAACAAGTTGTTCAACATATAGAACAACTAAATAAAGAGACAACTGAAAAAGAAGATAATTTTAAGAAACAATTGGTTGAAACAAAAGAAGCACTTTGATAGACTAATGCTCAAGCATTAGATAATGTTGAAGAGTTAAGAAAATTGAAAATAGAGTTGGATCAAAAAGACAACCAATTGAGAAGTTAAACTGTCAAAGGTCACGATCATGAAGTGTCTACTTCATTCGCTCCTCCTATATAACTCTGCTTAGATGTCGTGAAATAGAAACAAAAAAATGTTGAGTTGAGCAAGGAGATTGAAAACATGGAAAAACAAAAAAATGAAGCTAATCAAAGACTGGAAAAGTTGTAGAATTGTCCTCAAGATTACTAGCTATGAGAAAACCATCTAGGTTATATGCCTTGTTTTTGAGAGAAAGATTCTTGTAGTGGAAGATTAATCAGTTATTTATGGGATGAAAAACTGATTATAATAATGATGATAACTTTCTTGATGATTTCTACAATAGTGATCCTAGTTTGCAAAATCATTTTTGAATATATTTGTTGGTGAGGTGCAAATTAGAGTCGTTTTGTCATTGTTATAGAATCAAGTTGAATGAGAAGATAGATTGAAGCAGTACAGAGAAGCACAAAGAAGATTAGGTCTTCCCATGAGAAATGAAACTCTGTGGTCAATTGCATTTAGGAACAAATTTAATTTAATTGCATAGATGAACAAAGTAAAACCAATCTATACAAACAATTTAGCTGCATTAGATTGGTATGAGATACATGCCTCCTTTGATTATATTTCCCTCACCAAGTTTAGATGCACCTCCCCACTTTTTAGGAGAAATTATGAGAAACTAGATGAATAGAGTGGAATAGATGAATTGATATGACCCCCTCATGACCTATCAAGAATATAGGGATCAATGTTTTGATCTAGTTATTTGGATTGAGACTGTGAATAGGGATCTGCCACACCCTCAACCATGAGGACATGGTTAATAGAAAGAGAGGGAGGATGATGAGTTCTTAAAAATGGAATTTTAAAATCTTAGTTTATGCTTTAAAACTGTGTAAAGCATTGTAATTAAAGATATTGAGCTCTCTTTAGTTTTGATAGAGTTCATTACTCATCTAGGCGGGTAACATGTAGTTTGAAATTCAAAAAAGGATATGCCTATATATCCATCTGTTCTTATTGGAAGATAGTTAATCAGTCATCAATTCTTAGAGTCTTGTCAATTCCTTTTGTAACTTGCAGACCTTGTTTCACTCCTTTCTGGGAGCCAATTTTAATGCAAGCTAGAAGTTGATCTAAATCTTGGTATTGAAAGATACCACCAGGGGAAGAGTGAGGCTCTCTCAATTGAAGGGAGATGACCTTGTGTTATTTCTTGTGTTTTCTGTTTATGTCCTATTTATTTTTTAGTTATCTTTCTTTCAACAAGTTTAGATCAGTATTCCATCAAGCTAGTTCAGATTCTCAAAATAGTTTAATTGATAATTGCATTTTAGTTTCTGGTTTTAACAGTAATGACAATGGTGATGGAAGTAGAGATTAGAAAGAAGCTTTGTTGAATTGATTCATGGGATTTATTTTTACTTTGAATGTTCTTTAGAGTAGTGTTTTAATTTCCTACAAATGTAAAGTAGGTTTCATTTTCAGCAAAGTAAAATAGAATTTGAATTTAATGTGTTGTAGGTTAAATTTAACCTTCGTCATAGTTTTAGAATTCCATGAATTGATCTCGAACAAGTTATGCCTGGATTGAACTAAAATCACCAAGGTCTCTTTTAGGATAGATCAAGCGTCTTAGTTTCAATTTCTATTAGAATAGAATAGCACCGTTAGTTTAGAACTTAGTTCTTAGAGGTGGTTCCCAGGAGCTCTTGATGAATCAACAACCTCACGCATCAAGGGTTTGAAGCATGGCTTGGGATGTGTGGTTACATGCTTGTTCACATGAAATTATTGTAGAGAGCTCATGCTTTAGAAGTGGTCAAGGAAGACTCTAAAGATGTATTGTAATGGTTTCATTTTTGAATAATACATGAGTAGTGGATGATTTTGGAGCTTGAATTTTTCTCCCTGGAGGATTTTCCTAGGGTATATCTTGTGTCACCTTTGATGGTATGATGTCTATTATTTTGCATATGGGTTTTTAATACTTGTTTTAATAGATTTGTATTTGAGTTATGTGGAGATTTGTCATGATGGATAAATTTTTTCTAATATTTGGTATATGGTTGTGGTTGTATAACCCTTTTTAGACTAAATATGTTGCTGAGTTGAATCTAGTGCTACCATGGAAAGAATGAAGAAATGACAAGGCATGAGGGTTTTGCATAGGTTGTTCTTTGTAGATTTGGAGTTGCATATTTGTGGTCATTTTTTACAGGTCTAGGCTTATGAATGTTTGATTAAAAAAAGGTTTTAATGGGTGTTCATTATCAAGGTTTTGGTGGGGAAGTTTCACAAATGGTCCCCTAGCCCAAAACAAAGCTCAGTATTGGACCCAAGAGGGATGAGAGATGAAGATTGACATAAAATTTGACCTATTTAGGTGAAGTTAAAAATATTGCATAAATTCTTTGCCCCCTAACCAATTTTATGACCTACAACCTATAAATAGGCAGTCGTGAGAAAATAAAATATAAGTTTTAAAATATTCTTGTGCATTTAAAATTTATTGAGTTTGTTTTAAAAATAAGAAAAGAAAATTATAATGTTATTGAGGGGTTCATAGACCGCCCCACTTGGACCCAAATGTGTGTTGACCTGTGTCTGCATAGAACTGATTGGTACTCCTGTAGGTGCTAGTATTGGAAGCATATATCCCAACTGATTTTTCAAACAATTAAAACTTTTTAATTTAAAATCCACTAATAAAATATTGAATGCAAAATTTAAACCTCCATTTGAATCATTGGTTTAATTTAAATTGCCATTAGGTTTGGCCCTTTTGGGTGTGCTACCAATCCTCCACTAGAGCACCGATTGGGTTTCATTAATTCTCCACCAACACTATCAAGCCATGTATGGCTCAACCCCACTAGTATGCACTTTATAGCTGAATTGGCTGATTTTTTCAAATGGACATAACTTTTGTTTAGAGTGTCAATTTTTAGACTTCTGAGACTGATTGGAAAAGTGGTTCTGAGCACTACATAGAGATGTGATTTATTTTTCCATTTTTATAATGTTTGTTGGAACTCAGATGTTCCTTTTTTGACTTAGAGAGGTCATAACTTGTTCAAACAATGTCAATGGTTTCTAGACTTTAACTAGTCAACATAAAGGTTGTTTAGAGAACTACATAGTGGATCAGGTTTGGAGATGTTTTAGTATGATTTATTTGCTATTATTTCAATTTAATTTATTTATGGGTTCTTGTGACTATGGTGATTCTTTGAGTTTATAGAAAATCAAATCTTGGTGATTTGGTGTTTGATTCATTGTATTCTCAATTGTGCATCTCAAATTACTCTCATTCGACATGGTTATCAATTTTTGGTTGGATTTGTAGATTACATTGTTGGGTCTACAAGTTGTGCAGAAAGGTCTATATTTATAGGTTGCATATATGACTTGGATGTGGATTTTTTTATACCTATATACATTTCAATATTAATGTAGATCCAAATCATTGGCTTGGTTTTGTCACTTATATTTTTGGTTTTGTTTATCGTGTTGGGAAGGAGAGATGGTGCTACTAGGTATAGTCATGATGTAGAGACTATGTTGTTGACTATGTGATTTGGAGATGTGTGACACAATGAGAGTTTGATGCTTGTTTAGTTGGTAGTGTGAACATGGTGGATCATGAATGGTTTTCTTTGTGCTTTGGGACTTTGATAGAAATGATAGTTTATGCAGGTAATTATTAGGTGATGTTGGATCATGTAATGGTGTAATTTGGAACTAGGGTTTCACCAAGTAGGATACGACCACTAATTAACCAAATTATCCATACATTAAAAGGGGGATGAACTCAATAGATCCAACCTCAATTCTATTAAGAAGAGGAATGAATTCAAATTGGAGTTCAATTATTCTTTTGTTTGAGTTGAAATTGTGTTTGAATTGCAAATGCTAAATATAGAACAAACAATGAGGTATTGAAGTGAAATGATGAAAACAAAATGTTGTAAAAGTCAAACACCATTGTAAGCCAGGATTTGAGCAGAAGAAGAGGATCATAATCCATACTTGAAAATTTGGGAAAAAGTTATCGAGACTAGATGGTGGAGTGCCTTGGCCCTTCACCTACAAATATAGGCAAGTTGGGTCTTTCTGAGAATGGCAAGACACACTAAGTCCATCGGTGATTAGAAAAATGCCTAGGATCAGGATGCAATTTTCCCTAGTCCCCCAAATTCTCCCTGATCCTCCAATTTTGCCCTAGTCATAGGGGGCCTTTGGAATTTTTGCAAAGCCAATTTTGTTTTTTTCTCTATTCTTTTTTGCCTTCATAGCTCCCAAATTTGTCACCTACACACCAAAATAAGGGAAATTGTGTTGTGGATAGGGATTTTCCTTAGGTCAAACCCTGTGTTTGGAATTAACACTAATTGAAATAGAAATTGAACTAAATTGGAAATGCTTTCCATTTGAGGGCAAGGCTAAAATACTTGAATGTAGATAATTATACCTTCAATGGGTGATGCAATTCTCTTAAGATAAATCCTCCATGTGTTAATGCAATAATAGGATAAATCACATAAAATCCATCATGAAATCATAATTGAAACATAATATAAATATACCTTGATATACTTTGTTGCTCCTTGACTCAAATGTTCTCTTGAGGAAGAAGAGTTCCTCTTATATTGATGATATTGTTAGCATCAGGTGTAACTGTTGAAAATGAATTGAGAAGAATGCCTTATATAGGGATTTCATAAATAAAATCACCATTAAGACAACTTTGAATTGTTAAATTTTGACACCAAGAAGGATTTGAATCATACAAGACTGCCCAATTAAGCTCTCGAAATTGGGGGAAAAAATCTCGGGATACTACCTGGTCCAATTGATTTTTATTTTTTTTTCTAAGGATGCGAGATATTGTGATCCTAAAGTTAAATGCAGCTTGGTAGGTCAAACCAAAATGTGTAGATATATGAAATATTCCTTGAAGAGTGAAATTAAGGTAGGATCAAGGATAAATCAAGATAAAATAGTAAAGGGAACACTTAGAATTAAGGGCCCAAATAAGAGTGTGATGTTGCAATAAAGTGGAATACGACCCATAATATTGAATTAAATATTAATTAATTATAATAAAGGTCCTATAATGCATAAAGGAAAGGGAAATACCAAAATAGGTGCTAGGAGAGTGTGAAATTGGACACACTAATAAAGGTGTACAATTTGTGACGCTACAAATTGTTTCTTGATTGGTTATGGCAGTGCATCTTCTTGTTTCAAAATCATAGTTTTACTTTTCCTTTTGGGATCTCAAGGTGTTGCAGATGCATTCTTTGATTTTGTGAGGGACTTGGTTGATTCTTAGTTAGGAGATTCTTATCATGATGTCATGGATAGATTGTTTACACATTTTAGTGAGAGCTTGTGATAGTGATGTTTGGATGTGTTATATGTTATTGGTTTTTAGATTGTGGTTTGACTCTTCCCTTTGAGAGCTCTTGGTGTTGAGTTATTTGATCGTGTTGGGTCCATGGATGATCTTCAATTATAGGATGGTCTGTCATAAATCCATGGAGAGATTGGTATCATTGTTCAATGGTAGCTTATGGAAATGATGTTAGGTTCACCATTTGATGGTATATGATCTTCTACAATATTAGTTGGTGTCTTGAATGCACTCTTAAATATTGTTTCATGTATAGTGATGGTTCTTTGACATCTTGGGTTTAATTGATAGGATATTATTGACATCTAAAAACCATGGAGGACTCTTAGACTCTTTTGGTTGAGGTGTTGTTTATGCTTTTTCATTTGACATGTTATCCTTTTTTAATAGGATGTTTTCTATTATGTCATGGTATACTCTTCATTGTGCATTATAGTTTTGGCATGATACGAGTGTTTGATATGTTCTTCTCGAGAATATAATATTCTTTTAGGAGATGTTAGATCATGTTGTCCTGTTTATGTTTTTGATTCTTGATATTGGAGATTTGACATTGATCTTGTTTCACTCTCTTAGTTTTGAGTACATGATCATTTGCTTGATTACTTCATGATTATGATATGTTGCATTTTGGAGGTTGGCATGGATTCATTGGTTATAGGTGCTCAAGGATACTTAAAAACATAGGTAAGGCTTGGAGTTAACTTGTATTTAGATACATGTGTTTAGATGATTACTGTTGATGAGATTTTAGAAGGAAAGTCTAAGAAACCTACTCCTTGGTTGAACATTAGTTCAATATGGACCTATGAGGAGATTATTCTTGGATGAGTCATGATGACTTGGATATCTTGGAGGAGCATTATGATTCCCGCTCATGGTCTACTCTATGGTCTATCACTTGAGATGTATTTCGCATTGTTTGTTTTAGGTGCATTAGGTTTTGTGCTTTGTCTTCACATTATTATGCATCTTGAACTACAACTATATAGTTTTAGAGGTTTCATTTGAGGAAAATTGGAACATTTATCTCCTTACGAACTATGGTTCATTTATGATTATATTCATTGATGTTGAGATTAGGAGATGGTATTGGGCCTATTCCCTTGGATTGGGAATGTATTAGGTTTAATCTTCTTTGGTTTGAGAAGCTTACATCCATGTTGGCTACATGATATATATGTTTTATTAGATCTATGGGATTGAATATATGGTTTTTGTTAATCCTTTTCTCTTTGGGGTTTTATAAATGAGATCATACTTATCAAAAGTTATAATTTAGAGGCGTATGTAGAAGGAAATGCTATAGGTTTTGATTTTCATATTCTCTCTTTGGCCTTGTCTATCTTCCTGAATGTTTGGATTCACATGGCATTAGTTTGAGGTCTTGTGTGGAGGTTTGGTGATCACTAGGTTTTTGTTCATATGTTTTCACTTGGTATTTTGGTGATGACATGGAGGTTCCTTTATCTCTTTCCATTTTTTGAGTGTGAAGAACTTGGGAGAGTTATAGGGACTTGTGGTGAGAGTTTTATTTGCAACTTATTGGTTTGTATATTTTGCATATTATTGTGGATGTTCCTTGTTTGTACATGGTGTTGATTATAATTTTTTATGTAATGCTATTAGTGGATCTTTGAATGTCTTAATAATTTTCATATTTGACAATACCTATGTTTTTGGCCATTTGGTAGAATTGATTATGTGTTGCATTGATTTTTTGTCATTGATGTCAACACTAGCTATTTGGATGCTTTATCGACACCCTTCTTGTCCCGGTAGGTTGAGTGGTTTTTGGTTAACTTGGATCCGACATGATCCGGTAGGCTCTGACATAATCTGGTGATGAAATTGGCTTGTTCATGATACTGATACTCATATCTGGTCAATTGGTTTCGGTCTGGTGATTGGATGCTATCCTGCTTACTTAAAAGATTGGTTTCTGGTTTTGGCGAGGGTTTCACCAGCAGAAATTTTTGGTGGAGATCTTTGATGGATTGCATAATTGGTATTGGTGCAACTTCTGATGGAATTTCAGGATGTTGTTGGTGATCATGTTCAAGACTTGGCATTTGGAGATCATTGCTGAAGCGTGTGGACCTATACCTGGTCTTGGTTGATCTAGGTTATGGATCGACATTAATGTAACCCATGGATAGGACCTATTATTGTATTTTCAGGATGTATTATGTGTTGGATATTATTTGTTTGGTCTAAGGCCAACATGGTTTGTAATTATGTAATTGGTTTATTGTTTGGTGGCCAACTTGATTGTTTATGGTTGAGGGTTTGTATAAATAAGATGTAAATCTCATTGTAGATCATCATGGTTATTGTAAGAGGTCATGGTGAAGGAATGTAATGTGCAAATAATGTAATATCATTCAAGAAGAGGAGTTGGTATATCATTGGAGATTGAATTGGGTTTGTGTAAGAGGATTTAGTCCTCTGGTATTGAGCTTAATTGGAACTGTACTCAGGAACAAGAGATGTTATCTTTTGCAGTTCAACACTTCTTCGGATTGTAGTCTGGATTTACATGTAGTCAGTGAGGCTCCTATTGTGATGAGAAGTGCGATCTATGTTGTTGGCCTTCCTGCAAGTGCAGGCCCCTTCATTGTAATTCTCATACTCACTGCAAAAGTATTATCTAACTGTGGGTAGGCTTCCCACCGTGGTTTTTCCCTTTACTGGGTTTTCTACGTACAAATCTTGGTGTTCTGTGGATGACTTTTAATCTATGATTATTGTTTATGCTTAATTGGATTAATTGATATTCTGATATTATTGTTTTGGGTTCTGATATTAAAGTTTAAATTTCTAATGCTTCCGGTAATCTGTGACAACTGATTCACCCCCCCTCTTTGTTGTCTTTTAGTTAACTGAACTGTCTAACAATTGGTACCAGATCTTTGGTCCTCTCTAAAGAAAGCTTAACACTTGAGGAAGATCCTATGGCAACTAACAGCTCAAGTTCATCTAGTTCTTTTGGAGCTATCTTTTGAAGGGATATACCGAGGCTTGAAGGAACAAACTATACAATATGGAAGATTAGGATGGAGACTCATCTGAGATGTCTTGGCAAGGAGATTTGGGAGATCACACAGAATGGTGTCACACCCTATAATTTGGGATCTGGCAATCCTCCTCCAGATAACTTGTACAAGGAGCTTGCGAATGATTGTAGAGCAAGAGAATCCCTCTTGTGTGCACTTTCTGATCAACAAATCATGGGATTAACGATAAATCATCTGGAAAGGCTATATGGGATAAGTTACAGACTCTTAATGAAGGTGACCCTATAGTGAAGATTTCTAAACTTGATGGTTACCGGGTGAGATATGAGAAATTGAAGATGGAAGAAGATGAAAGGATTACTGCATTCATGGAAAGAGTAAATGAGATTTTTATGGGAATTCAATGTTGTGGTGGAAATCTGAGTGAAGATGAAATTGTTTCTAAAGTCCTGAGAGCCCTACCATCGTCTTAAAAAATGAAGGCTACTGCTATTAATGAGTTGAGAATAATGGCTAATACATCTATCAATAGAGATACTTTGGTTGGGAAACTATCTTCTTTTGAGATTGAGGAATTTGGACCTTCTGGAGCTGTGAAGACTAAACCTTCTTTTCATGCATCTACATCCACAATTGGTAAGCAAGAATGGAAAGCTTTATATGCAAAAGAATTAGAAGATATGAAGAGAGAAGATGATGAGTTTGAGAAACTTGAAGCATTATTTACTAGAAGAGTACCAAAAAGACCGATAAGAAGTGAGTATGAAGGAAAAGCACCTTTTAAATGTTTTGCATGTAATAAGATTGGTCATTTTGCATCTAGATGTCCTGAAAGGAATTCAATATTTGAAGAAAGAGTTAAAAGATCATTTAAGCCTAACCCTGGATATTAGAACACATATAGATTCAAGAAAAACAAAGACAAATCATGCTACATAGTGGATGAGGAAGGCATTACTGATTCAAATGATGAACTGACAGAAGACTCTACTAGTGGATCCGACAATGGGAAGGAATGGGTGTTCTTGGCTATCAAGGAAGATGATCCAGCACTGGAAGAGAATGTACTTGAGGAGAAGGCACTTGCTACTAAAATTGAGGACAAGGATGAATGGGTAACTGATAGTGGTTGTTCACATCATATGACTGGGGATAAAGGGAAGTTTCTATCTTTGCAAGAATTTGATGGTGGACTAGTTAGATTTGGAGATGACAAGGCATGTATGATAAAAGGAAAATGAACTATATCATTGGATGGTAAGAACAATAATGACAATGTTTATTATGTTGAAGGTTTGAATCATAATCTTTTTAGTCTAGGACAATTGGTAGATAAGGGATATCAATTACTGTTCAAGGATGGAAAATGTAAAATCATTAACAGATCTGGCTTAGAGATGGCAACCGATACACAGACAAAAGGTAATATATTTAATTTGAACTCCGGTGAGAAGACATGTTTTATTACACAGATTGATGAGAGTTGGCTATGGCATAAAAGGCTGTGTCATGTGAATTTTGATTGCATTGTGAAGATCAGTTCAACTAAGGTTGTTAGAGATATACCTAAGATTATGAAGCCCTATAATCCGGTATGTAAAGAATGTTAAAAGGGTAAACAGGTCATAACCTCTTTTAGGAGTATACAAGATAAATCAAATGATGTTCTTGATCTTATTCATACTGATTTGTGTGGCCCTGGTAGAGTTAAAAGTTTTCATGGTGATAGATTTTCATGCTAATCATTGATGATTATTCTAGAATGATGTGGGTTACTTTTTTGAGAGAAAAATTTGAAGCATTTGAAAAGTTTAAAATCTTTAAGGCTAAAGTGGAAACTGAGACATGATTAAAGATTAAATGTTTGAGATTAGATCATGGTAGAGAATTCACATTCGATGAGTTTAATAACTTTTGTGACAAGCATGGTATTAGAAGACAATTTTCTGCTCCCTGGACACCTTAGCAGAATGGAGTTGTGGAAAGGAAAAACATAACTATCTTGGATGCTACTAGAACAATAATGATGGAAGCAAATCTACCTCATATCTGTTGGAGAGAAACAATAAGTACAACGATTTACACATTCAACAGAGTACATATCAAAGGAGAAATTGATAAGACACCCTATGAATTATGGTTTGGCAATACACCTACAGTTAAGTATTTCAGAATTTTTGGTAGTAAATGTTATATTAGGAGAGATGATACTATTGGGAAATTTGATCCTAGATGTGATGAAGGCATATTTATTGGTTATTCTAATGAAAGCAAAGCATATAGATGTTATAACAAGAGATTGCAGAGAATTGTGGAGAGTGCTAATGTCAAAGTAGATGAGTTGAGAAAAATTCAAATCAGAGTTTATGGGAAGGATCTGACAGTGGAAATGATTATATCTAAATTGGTAGCACCTTTACCAGAATAGAGAGTTGAACCAGTTACTTCGGCAACAGAAAAGAATTCTACAGTAACTGAAGAATAGGGAAGAGGAACAAAGAGTTAGAAGACTCCTAGGCATGTGAGATTGAATCATTTTGAAGTTCAAATCATTGGGGATAAGGGCAATGGAGTGATGACAAGAAGAAGACTGGAAACTAATGAGGTATGTTTGATTTTACAAGTTGAACCGGTATTAGTAATTGAGGCATGTAAAGATGAATTTTGGCTGAAAGCTATGGAAGAAGAATTAGATCAGATTGAGAAAAATGACACATGGACTTTGGTTCCCCAACCTAAAAATAAAATTGTTATTGGAGCTAAATGAGTTTATAGGAATAAATTGAATGAGGATGGTCAAGTTATAAGAAATAAGGCTAGATTGGTTTGTAAAGGATATTCTCAGAAGGAAGGAATTGATTATGGAGAAACTTTTGCACCGGTAGCTAGGATTGAAGCTATAAGATTATTTCTTGCCTATGCCGCTTATAAAAACTACAAGGTTTATCAAATGGATGTTAAATATGCATTTTTAAATGGGGATCTTGATGAGGAAGTTTATATTGAGGAACCTGATGGTTCACTATCAGATGATACTGATATGGTTTGCAGGTTCAGGAAAGCTTTATATGAATTGAAACAAACACCTAGAGCTTGGTATGCAAGGTTGGATAAATATCTTTTGAAGCTTGGTTTTACTAAGGGCAGTGCTAACAGTAATTTATATTATAAAATCACTAATGATGATATACTGATTGTTGAAGTATTTGTTGATGACATTATTTTTGGAGGTGAAGATAAGTTATGCATAGAATTTTCTAAGAATATGGAGAAAGAATTTGAAATGTCTATGATTGGTGAGATGAAAATTTTCTTAGGTTTGCAGATTACTCAGACTGACAAAGGTATTTTTATCTGTCAAACTAAATATGCTAAGGAATTGTTGAAGAAATTTGGTATGGGAGATTCTAAATCGGTAAGTACACCTATGGCTAAAAGTGAGAAATTGACAAGGAAAGATGTTTTTGCACCGATAAATCCTACAAGATACAAATCTATGATTGGAGGTCTACTTTATTTGACTCAAACTAGGCCTGATATTATGAATGGTGTTTGTATTGTTTCAAGATTTCAGAGTGATCTTAGAGAAAATCATGAGATGGTGGTGAAAAGGATTTTTAGATACTTGAAAGGTACATCAGAATATGGCTTGTGGCACCCTAAGGATGATAACTTTACTTTATGTGCATATACAAATGCTGACTGGGCTGGAGATGTTGATGACCAAAAACGTACTTCTGATGGAGCTTTCTTTCTTGGAAAGAAGTTGGTTTCATGGATCAGCAAGAAATAGTCATGTACTCCTTTATCTACTGTTGAAGCTAAGTATGATGCTGCTGCTACTAATTGTACACAATTTTTATGGATGAAGGAAATGTTGAAGGATATAAAGGTGGATTGTGATGCACTGGTAGTTATTCACTGCGATAACTCTGTTGGTATTGATATATCAAAAAATCTGGTATTTCACTCTAAGACAAAGCACATATCTATCAAGTATAACTTTTTGAAGGAGAAGGTGGAAGCAAATGAAGTTAAATTGGTTTATGTTAACATTAAAGAACATATTGTAGATATTTTCATCAAACCTTTATCCAAGGAATCATTTGAGTACCTGAGAGACATATTGGGGATTTCTACCCCTCTGGTAGAGACTTGATTGATGCGGTTTGGCATAAGTCCGATATGCATGATCAGAGATACTATTCATTCAGACACTGGGATGCTACTGCTCAGGGGGAGTAGTCAGCTTAGAGATTCAGAGGCTTATGTTTTTGCTTTGATATTTCTGTCATATTTATGGCATTGATGTCAAAGGGGGAGAGATAGTGATGTGAAAAAGTAAAAGAAATTTAGAACTTTACAGAGATATTATTCAAAGGGAGAGAGATATTGCTATTCAAAGCTATATGCATCAGATTGTTGGTTGTCTTCCACAGGGGGAGACTTGTTCGGCATTTCTTGGTACTTAGATGTTTTTCACATCTAGTGTTGCCATCAATTCCAAAGGGAGAGACTGTTGGCCATTTGGTGGAATTGATTATGTGTTGCATTGATGTTTTGTCATTGATGTCAACACTAGCTATATGGATGCTTTATCGACACCCTTCTGGTCCCGGTAGGTTAGTGGTTTTTGGTTAACTTGGATCTGACATGATCCGGTAGGCTCCGACATAATCTGGTGATGGAATTGGCTTGTTCATGATACTCATACTCATATTTGGTCAGTTGGTTTCGGTCTGGTGATTGGATGCTATCATGCTTACTTAGAAGATTGGTTTTTGGTTCCAGCGAGGGTTTCACCAGCAGAGCTTTTTGGTGGAGATATTTGATGGATTGCATAATTGGTGTTGGTGCAGCTTCTAATGGAGTTTCAGGATGTTGTTGGTGATCATGTTTGAGACTTGGTGTTTGGAGATCATTGTTGAAGCGTGTGGACCTATAGTTGATCCCGATTGATCTAGGTTATGGATCGACATTAATGTAACGTGTGGATAGGACCTATTGTTGTATTTCCAGGATGTCTTATGTGTTGGATATTATTTGTTTTGTCTAAGGCCAACATGGTTTGTAATTATGTAATTGGTTTATTGTTTGGTGGCCGACCTGATTGTTTATGGTTGAGGGTTTGTATAAATAAGATGTAAGATCTCATTGTAGGTCATCATGGTTATTGTAAGAGGTCATGGTCAAGGAATGTAATGTGTGAATAATATAATATCATTTAGGCTAAGGAGTTGGTCGATCATTGGAGATAAATTTGGGTTTGTGCAAGAGGATTTAGTCCTCTGGTATTGAGCTTAACCAGAACTCTACTCAGGCATGGGAGATGCTATCTTTTGTAGTTCAACGGTTCTTCTGATTGTAGTCTAGATTTACATGTAGTCAGTGAGGCTCCTTTTGTGATGAGCAGTGTGCTCTAGGCTGTTGGCCTTCCTACAAGTGTAGGCCCCTTCATTGTAATTCACATACTTACTGCATAAGTATTATCTGATTGTGGGTAGGCTTCCCACCATGGTTTTTCCCTTTACCGGGTTTTCTACGTACAAATCTTGGTGTTGTGTGGATGGCTTTTATTCTGTGATTATTATTTATACTTAATTGGATTAATTGCAATTCTAGTATTATTGTTTTGGGTTCCGGTATTAAAGTTTAAATTGCTAATGCTTCCAGTAAGCTGTGACAACTGATTCTGCCCCCCCCCCCCCCCCTCTTAGTTGTCTTCCAGTTATTTGAACTATCTAACATATGTAGTGGGATTTACTAGGTGTGTGTGTTCTTCAATGACAAGTTTGGCACTTGGAGTTTATGATTGCATGTTATGGGTTGTATATGTTGATGACATGTGATTCACTTGTTATGATTAGTATACCTTTTAGGTTTGGATATTTTTATGTGGTCGCACTAGATATGGGTGCTATCTCAGCTATGGACATTATTTCTTGGAAACTTCAAATCCATATTGATACCTTTGGGTTGAGTGTTTGTGTTTGGGATACTATTTGTTGTAGGAATTATGCTTCATTGTGACAAATAATGTGACTTCTTTTTGGATGGCTTCTTATCTTTGTGCATTGGGTATGATGTAAGATGGGATAATTAATGGTTGAGATGGTGGTCACTTTGTTTGTTTCTACATGTACTTGATGGAGCACATAGATAACTTTGATTCTTTGATGGTATATGTGGCTATAGATATTGTTTCCTTGTTCATGTTTGAGGTTAATTGTTACCCCTTATGCAATATATACAACAAGTGGGAGAATGCTTGGAATTAGGTATTGCACATCTTGCACAATGCTTATAATGTTTAATTTATTATAATGTGTGTGGTGCACCTACAGGAACCTAGAAGTATGTGCATCAATAGAAGTTAACATTATTGGGACCACTTTATGTGTTGTATTTAACATTGGGAAATATATTTACTATGGGATCTCACATTGGGAAAATGTATTTAATTCAATATAGGAGAAATATATTTCAGAAATTAAAAACTTAGTACCCAATATTAAATGAGGGGTTAATGGTTTATTAATCTCATGGTTTTAGTCACATGGTTTTATGTAATACCACTGGGTGGTTTATGTGAGCTTATTTATATAAAAGAAAATAAAATGGTAGTTGTCTAAGGTTGGATAATTGATCATTTTGGCTAAGGAGTTAAGAGTATCTCCTATTTATCATTTGTGAGTGTGAAGTAAGGCATGGGATGCGTGGTTACTTGCTTGTTTAAATGGAGTTATTGTAGAGTGATTGTGTTTTATAAGTGTTAAAGGAGGACTCTGAAGCTTTATTGTAATAGTTTCATTGTTGAATAATACATGAATGATGAATTCTTTTGAAGGTTGTTTTTTCCCTCTTGAAGATTTTCCCAAGGTATATCTTGTGTCATCTTTGATGGTATGTTGTCT
Organism: Cryptomeria japonica; assembly: GCF_030272615.1. Classification (NCBI taxonomy): domain Eukaryota; kingdom Viridiplantae; phylum Streptophyta; class Pinopsida; order Cupressales; family Cupressaceae; genus Cryptomeria; species Cryptomeria japonica. The sequence goes on along the minus strand of NC_081415.1, from coordinate 204,721,847 downwards.
ATTATTTTGTAAATGGATTTTTAATACTTGTTTGCATAAATCTCTATTTGATTTATGTGGATATGTGTCATTATGGCTAGATTTTTTCTAACATAACTATTTGGTAACATGCCATTGATAAGATAAAACATGAGTTGGCATGTTGCAAGCCTAGTAGGTGTCAACTTATCTCTCTCATTAACTATTCTATTTTATTCTTTTAGAATGGTGTTTATGGTGATGTGGTGATCATAGACTGGGACTAGATAATGTAGTTTATCCACTTGAGGTGTACCAATATTTGTTAGAGTTATAGTTGAAATTCTAGGATAATTAGTGAAAAAGCATATTTCCTAGTGTACCTTGGAAGTTCTCTATTGCACCAAAAACCCGTGAATTAGACCCATAGATTTAATCAACCATGAGGATGGCTTGAGCCCTTCCCCAAGTGCCTTTTTTGGTAAAGTCTTAGATTTCACCCCTTCTTGAGCAGTAGTCTTAATTATGTTGAGATTGAGAATTAGGTGTACAACATTGTGTTTTAGTTAATGCTAGAGATGAATTATTTATACTTGTTGAATTCAACTATTGTTGAGAACTCTATACACTAGCAAGGAATAAGTCTTTGTAAACATACTTTTAAGAATCTCATCTTTACTTACTATAGTAGATTGATTTATTGATATATTGGAGGTTTAAAAAATAGAATTTATGCATAGTTATGTGACATAAACTTGTTTGGAGCTATCATGGTAGGTGTTGAGCATGCTTTTACTAACTATTGCAATTATATTTAAAAGGTTGACACTGTAATTACACTTATGGCTATTCATATATAGATTCCCGAATAATATACTAAAAACCTCTATCTCCTTTAGAACATGATAAATATAAAATATCAAAAGCAACATTGTAGATTTCCTCTTATTTCTTGGGTGTTGCAAGTGCTAAACAATTACACTTGTAAGGTTGTAGATGAGGCATATTTGGAAGCTTCAATATTTTAGTGGTTTTTGAAGTGATTAGATTCTTTATAGTGCCACCATTAGCAATGAATTTTAGGCTTCAACATCCCATTTAATATTCTAAAGGATAAATAATATTTTTTTGTAAACACTAATCTTCTTGTTAATTATCATAACCATGAAATTATGATAAAAATATAATTATTATCATAATAATCATGGTATATTATTATAAAATCACCTAATACATCCTTATCAAATGATAAAACAAAAAAGAAACAAGTTTTAAAAGTAATTATTTACTATAAAAATCTATAAAATGAACCCATACATCCTCTATACTAATAAGGAAGGATACTTGTGGATGGTTTATGAGGCATTCTAGACATTAAGCTTAAAATAGAAACACATTTTTTTCTACTAATCTAGATTATATAGAAGTGAATGACCCTTCACATGGAATGGATTATATTTATTAATACTCTAGATGCAAGTCCTCATATAGATTCTAATTTAATAAGAATATAGCTACAAATTGTATTATTTAGTCAATTGATGAACATGAGATTATGAATAAATAGAATCAAGCCTTCTCCTACACATGGCATGTCGATATGATGGTAGTTTGTAGGTCACAAATGTATACACATGGGAATGAATATAATACATAGCTATGATAAGAGAGACCTTGGACTTAATGACTTTGATTCTAAATTTGAAACCTCTAATCTAGTCAGAATGCATAAGTACTTGTGGCTCCATAGAATACATATGAGGATTTAAATGTGTGATGGTTTAGCCATTAAAAAAATAATGGTCTTAATTGCAAACCATTTTTAGGACATCTTTGGTCTAGTAATATCCTCTATTCCATAGGACATAAACGTAATGACATCACATGAAGCTAAGATTCAAATAGCATGTGTCAATCCAAGGATATATGTGAAAAATCAATGTACATGAATTATCCTAGTACATATATGGTGTAAAATTTAACTTTAATAATAAAACAACTAGGATAAACATAAATATACTTGAAAAATTATATGTAATAAATTTTACTCTTTGACCATGAGATCTAGGTAATCCAACTTTTGTATGGGGATAAGAAAAATATCTAGGAAAATATATTAAGTAATGTCAAAGTGTAAATCAAGAAGATGATTCATTAACAGTGTAACCATTATAATGGATACAAAAATATTATTGCTGACTAGAGTTGTAGGCCCTAAAATACCTTAGGTTGTATCTTGTCCCAATAACTAGGGTTATCAAACTCAATATGAAAACCATAAAATATATGACTAAATTTGAGAAAATATAGGGAAATGATTAAGGTCGATAGAACCTCATCCATTTATACATATCTACTAAACCAATGAAATCTTCCTTAAGATGTTGTAATATATATCACCACAACAAGCTAATTCTTACCTTGATACAAACCATACTTGATGCATGTTGTACCCTAACTTTGATTATCACTTTATATCTATATGCTATTTTAGAATATTCAAAGTTAAGAACCTTATTAAAGTAGAAAATTTTCCATATGACATTTATAAAATGTGAATTTTAATAGCACACATTGTTGTTGTATATATTTAGGCATGGAAGTAAGTAAGATAAATTATAACATAAATTAAAATGATGATTTGAATTTAGTTTTTTTGGGTGTGTTGTGAGAAATTGGAGAGGTGAAGCTAATAGTACAACAATACCTATATCTACTTAGGAAAGTGTCATTAAAATCTTTCAAAATATGTAAAAATTAAAAGAAATAGAGCTACTTTCATTAAGATATCACAAAAGAGAAATTTTGAACACTAAGTTGTCATTGATGTCAAAAGAGTTTAATTAGTGTCAAAGGAGCACTCTAAGGAGTCAAATGAGAAAGTAAATGTATACCCACAACTATCTGAATTACTATCATGTCTATGCTTGAGCATTTGAGTTTCAGAAGGATAATAACAATTAGTAAGTATAGTGACAAGTTATATTGGTGAGATCAATTTTAGTATGATTATGATATCATCTTGTATCTATTCTAGTTGTTGAAAGTGATCTGAAAGTATTTACGATATGTTACTGTGTCAACTTGAATTTCATCCTCAAAATGCTACTTGCAACAAGTTAGTTTCACAAAGTATAAATGGAAATGCTACAGGAAATCCAAACTCAACCAATGAAACTACATGAAATACATATGAAATAAAATACTAATATTACCTTCATGCTTTATGTCTCATTGTGTCCTAACTCCACTGTTCTTGGTTGCAGATGGTGTGCTCTCAGACGATGCACTGATAACTTCCAAGATGGCATATGAAGAATGGACTGATAATTGATAGTTCACAAATGCTATGATATGCAATACTACATGATTATGCTAAAATGATTATGCTATATGATAATTGCTATTTGCTTCAAGATTAAAACTCACGGATACAAATGATTAGCTTGCAAATTCACTTGAAAACTAAATTGAAGATTCTTGAAGATTAACTCTCTCAACTGAAGCTCTTGATTTTATAGACCTTGAGAGGATGAGATGATGTGGCTTAGATCAACGGTCATGATCAGATCTATAGATTTGGATGGCTGTGAGAAAAGGTGAAGGTTGAGAGAAAGGAGGAAGGAGAAGACAAGTGTCACTCATGTCACCTTGACTGGGTTGCTGATTGAGAGAATCTAGGGATAGTTGGAGAATATTTAGGCATGATAGGACAAGTGGTACACAATATTCATTAAGTTTGGAAGTTGAAGATAAATGATGACTTAATATTTAAGAAATATTAATTTCCTTAGCCACATGATGGATGAGTTTGAAAAGGGAAGATGAAGTGGAGATGGAAGGTGAGTTGGAAAAGAAAGATTAAATAATTTAAGAAATTATTTAATATTTGAGACTATAGGATTGGAGAATAACTATTAAATTTTGGATATTTAATTGATTGGAGGAGATAATTTTAAATATTATATATTTAATTAACTTGGAGGAGATAATTAAATATTAAATATTTAATTAACTTGGTTAGAGGAATAATTTAATATTAGATATTTAATTAATTAGAAGAATATGATAGATGAATTAATTAATAAAATATTAATTAATAGAAAGACACGAAAAATGAATTAAATAAATTAATATTTTCAAATTAACTATTTAATAGAATAATAATTATTAAATAAATATAAAATATTTATTTAATTGCTCATAGCCATTTTTATGTGTATACAGTTACTAAGGCATATTCCTCAAATAGAGTGTTTAAATTGGCAACTAGTCTATTTCACATTTTGCCTTCGTTGAGAGCTATGACCTATAGTTCAAAAGGAGACTAAAGCTACTTGTGAAGTATCATATTCCAAAGTTTTAGAGGCTGAGGTTTAGGTGATGGAAATTTTGAAGTGACATAGTGTTCAAAGTACTTGTTGGTTGACTGAGTTGATGTTCCATTTTGACGTACTAGAGGTTTGTAATGTGTTTTCATCATAGATAGCATGTGGATTACTATTGAGACCAGATAAGTCTAAATTTCACCCTTGATTACTTTTGGCCAAAACAACTTGAGTCCCTGAAGCCTCAAAGTGATGTCCTTTTTCTATCTTATCAACAATGGAAGAATGAGATTATCTTATCTTTGAGTAATCATAGAGATCCTAGACCTATTCCTCCTCCTCATGATGGACTCATTATCCTTCCTATACCTTCTATTCCTCCTATATATGTTGTAGTCCTACCTCCTACGTCTTACAAAGGAAAGCGCTAGGCATTTCCTATTTCTGAACTTAGTAGACATTCTCTCATTCCTTCTCCCTTTAGGAAGAAAATAATCCTATGTCCATTGATCCTCAACCTTCACAATCATTATACTCAGTCATGTGATAGCAAGCTATGCGGACTCGAGAAGGATGATGGACGTCAATCAAGAAAGAGGGATGGAAGACAGAAGATATGAAAGTGAAAGAGCTTCTTGTGCGTTATCATCATTGAGCTTTATTATGGCAAGTAGGTTATGACAATCGAGGCATATGTTCAACCTAGAAAGTCATTGTACCTATTTGCATGGAGATAAGACAGTCACAAACAAAGAATGCCCCAGTTCACACTAGACTCACAGTGTCCTCATATCCTTGGACAAGTCATAGCATTACTAAGAGACAATCCACAGACAGCAAAAGAAAATGGGTGACAATACCCCATCCTCGCCTTTCTAGTCAAAGACATCCTGGAGACAGAATCTCTAGTCAGAGACATCCTGGAAAAGCTAAAAGACATGTCACCAAATAGATGAAATCAAAAGAAAACTAAGACTCGACACCAACATCCACTGTAGTCCTCAAGTTTAGTGTCTCTTGTCACTTGTATAAGTCTTATTTGATTGTGGTCACAATGTTTACTTTCACAAAAATGATAGATAGCACTGAACCATAATGTTGTCTGAGTCTGTTAAAAGATTTGATTTGTTGAAGCCCATTGTTGCTACTGTGTCTCATCTAAAACTGACTGAATCCATGAAACTGATACTTTATTGCGGAGAAGATGAAACTTTATTGCGGATCTATGATGCAAATGTTGCTTTTATTGTGGATTGTGCGCAGATAGACTGAAGAAAGCTGGAAGAAACTGTACTCCTTGAAACATGTGATGTTCTCAGTTCCACACCCATCACTAGACGTAGGATTTTCCTTAGCCACAGATAGGGTCTGATTTGTTATGGATGGAAAGGGATGTGAAAAGGGAGGTTTATTATGAATGGCTAACCAATCTTAGGTAGATCAATAACAAGCCATGATGGGACTGGGTAAGTTTATTATGGATGAATAGGTTGTGAGTGTGTGCAAAGTGAAAGGATGAAAGTGAATCCTGAAGGAGGGAGGAGCAATGTCTCTACGCATGGCGCTGGTGACCCAGTTTTCACCATGGTACTTGCCCAAGGCACCACCGAAGTGGTTTTCACCGTTGGACGAAATTATTTCTCTTTACTTTTTTCGGTTTTTCAGTGTTTTTGTGTCACAAAGCGCCTGTTTGCCAGGTTTTCACCAAGTAACGATTTTTTTGTTTTATAATTTTTTTTGTATTTTTGAATTAGGATATTCCGAAGAGCTATGTGTAGAACCTGCGAAGGTGCATGCTGTTGATAGGATCTTCCAAAGGTTCACCTTCTGTAGTTGAGAGCTGATATGCCCCAGATCCATATACTGCTGTGATGATGTAAGGACCAAGCCAGTTTGGTTCAAACTTGCCCTTCTTCTCTCTGTCTTGCTGATTCTTGGGGTTTTCTCTGAGAACCAAGTCACCTACCTCAAATGTGCGAGGCTTGACCTTGTGATTGTAGCTGTGACTCATTCATTGTTGGTAAGCCTTGAGATGATTAAAAGCAGTTTGTCTCCATTCATCCAATAGTTCTAGTTCCTGTAAGCGAGAGACCCTGTAGTCTTCATCAGTGATGATGTTTTGCAAAGAGACCCGTAAAGAGGGTAACTCGACCTCAATAGGCAAGATGGCTTCAGAACCATAGACTAGTGAATAGGGTGTAGCTCCTATAGGTGTACGGACACTTGTGCGGTAGGCCCAGAGTGCAGGATTAAGTTGGATATGCCAATTACGGCCAGCGTCGTCGACTGTCTTCTTGAGGATTTTAAGGATTGTTTTATTAGACTCCTCAGCTTGGCCATTACCTTGGGGGTAATATGGTGTGGAGAAACGATGGGAAATATGGAAGCGGTCACAGAGTTCGTGAACATCCTGATTTTTGAAGGGACGCCCGTTATCAGTGATAATGGAAACCGGAATACCGTATCGGCAAATGATATAGTTAAGGATGAATGTAGCAATTTGCTTTCCCGTAACTTGTGTGAGAGGCACGGCTTCAATCCATTTTGTAAAATACTCTGTGGCAGTGATAATGAATTTATGACCATTAGAGGAAGGAGGGTGAATCTTGCCTATGAGATCGAGTCCCCACTGACAAAAGGGCCAAGGAGACGCAAGTGGTTGTAGTTCTTGTGCTGGCGCATGTATGAGGTCTCCATGAATTTGACATTGCTTACATTTCTTGACAAACTGATATGAGTCTTTTTCCATATTGGGCCAGTAATATCCAGTCCTAATGAGTTTCTTGGCCAAGGTAGGACCACTAGCATGTGGACCACATATCCCTTCATGCACTTCACGTAATGCAATCTGAGCTTTGTCGCTTTCTAGACATCTAAGAAGAGTGCCATCTAGACCTCGCCGGTATAGGATATCAGCTAAAATGACATATCAAGAGGATTGGCGAATGAAGGTGCGGCGTTGGTTATTTGATAGATCAGGAGGTAGGGTATTGTCGCGAAGGTATGTGAAGATGGAGCCATATAACTGGGATTCAGGACCAACAACACATATCATCTTAGTAGGCATTATCTCATATGAAGGGACCAAAAGGTTATCCACCAAGAACTCATAGCGGGTCTCGTTTGGAGGTAAATCAATCAATGAAGCAATTGTAGCCATGGCATCTGCGGCGCGATTCTGCTCTCTTGGTATCTGTTCAAAGTCTATCTTTGTAAAGTGTTGTTTCAGATCATCCACCATTTGTTTATAAGGCATTAAATTTTCATCTTTTGTTTGATAATCACGAGTTGCTTGACGGATAACAAGTTGGGAGTCTCCAAAAACACGAAGTTCCTGGATCTTCCATTGAACTGCAATTCGTAATCCTGTTGTTAACGCCTCATATTCTGCTATATTGTTAGTGCAAGGAAATGATAAGCGGTATGATTTTGGTATAGAATCCCCTTGAGGAGTTATAAAGAGGATGCCAGCTCCTGCCCCATGCTGTGTATATGAGCCGTCAAAGTATAGTTGCCATGGCTTTGCATGTGACACTGCTAAAATGGATTCATCTGGAAATTCTGAATTTAGAGGAACATCATCAATCATGGGAGCATCTGCTAATTGATCTGCGATGGTTTGTCCTTTTATTGCTTTTCTGTCCACATACTCGATGTCGAATTTACTCAGTATCATTACCCATTTGGCCAGTCGCCCAGTAAGCGTTGCCTTATTGAGAAGGTATTTCAACGGATCTATCCTTGCAACCAACTTAGTCTTATGAGTGAGCATGTAATGTCGTAATTTTTGTGAAGCAAAGACCACGGCGAGACATGCGCGTTCAATTGGTGTGTAGTTTAGCTCATATCCCACCAATGTGCGACTGATATAGTATACTGCTTTTTCCTTGCCCCCGACAATTTGTTGTGCTAAGAGTGCCCCTAGTGCTATCGGAGTAGCTGATATGTATAGTAGTAGTGGTTGATCTGGAATTGGTGGCATCAGAACTGGTGGATTTAGGAGATAGTCTTTGAGCGTTTGGAAAGCCTGTTGACAGTTGTCATCCCATTTGAATTTGATGTTTTTATGTAGCAGGTGCTGAAAAGGATTACACTTATGTGCCAGTTGTGCTATGAATCTTCGTATGGACTGGAGTTTGCCTTGTAAGGATCGAAGTTGACTGATATTTCTTGGTGGTTGCATTTCCAAGATAGCTTTGACTTTTGCTGGATCTGCTTCAATTCCTCTTTTGGACACGATGAATCCTAGGAGCTTCCCTGAGGTTACTCCAAAGACACATTTCTTGGGGTTTAATCTTACTTTGTATTTTTCCAACCGATCAAAGGCAACTGAAAGTATGTCCAAGTGTGTATTTCTGTCTATTGATTTGACCAAGAGGTCGTCAACATAATCTTCCACAGTTACATGCATGAGATCATGAAAGATAGTAGTCATAGCTCTTTGATATGTAGCACCTGCATTTTTTAGCCCAAAGGGCATGACATTCCAACAGAAAGTTCCCCACGGACAAGTAAATGTCGTTTTGTGTTGATCCTCGGGTGCAATTCTTATCTGATTATAGCCAGAGAATCCATCCATTAATGATAGCATTTCATGACCTGCTGTGAGATCAACGATCAAGTCAATGTTTGGTAATGGGAAGTCATCCTTTGGACAAGCTTTGTTGATGTCTCTGAAATCTGTGCAAATTCTGATGCTGTGATCTGGTTTACTGACAGGTACCAAGTTAGAGATCCATTCCGGATAATCAATTGGGCATATGAATCCGACACCCAATAAATTCTCCAGCTCTGCTTTGACTAGTAATGCCACTTGTGGATGCATTTTTCTCAATTTCTGTTTTACTGGTTTTGCCCCCGGTTTGACTGTCAGATGATGCATTACCAAATCCGGATCCAATCCAGGCATATCAGCGTATGACCAGGCGAAGTTGATTTGTCGCTCTTTGAAGAAACTTATGAATTTTGACCTTTCAGACTCTGTCAGTGATTGAGCTAGGAATATGTTGTGCGGAACCTCTTCTGTACCGATGTTCGTTTTGATAGTTTCTTCTACCAACATGGATGATTTTTCCTCATATGATGATGGGAGAATGTCGAGCCTTCCATCTTTGGGCGCCTCAGAGAGGTTTTCACCCTCAGATACGTCCTTTCTTTTTACTTTTTTGGGGTCAGATAACGCCACAGTGTGGTTTTCGCCATAAGACCCTTGATTTGTTCTTATTTTCACATTTTTGCGACTGGAAGGTCCGACACCCTCACCAAAATCTGCCACGCTATTGAGTTCTATGGTGTATCCCGCTTTGTGGTCTCCAGGGGGAAGATCATTTCATATGCCTAGATAATCAATAAAAGCTTCATCGTTTTGGAATGTATCCAACTGTGCAGGTCCTTCATTATCCCAGTCAATGAGTTGGTGATGAACGAGGGGAAGGCCGTTAATGTCTTCAAAGTTAGCGGGGCTAAGAGTGAAGATGTGGTTATATTCGGGTATGTCAAGGTAATTATTGAGGTCATCGATGGCACTCTCCTCATCAGTCTCGATCATGAGCGAGTCCAAATTATCATTACTAGTAGCGCATTCCGGAACAGGTGTTCTCATCCTATGTGATTTCAACCTAGAACCTTGAGACAAGGACTGTGTAGACTCCTCATGGGTTGTTTCTTGACCAACTCTGAATTTGTTATAAAACTCCTCCTCTTCTGTGGGTTCATCTGGCTCTCTGAATGTCTCGGTGAGCTCATAGTCACTGGAGGATTTGTCTGAACCCCATTCCCATTCGTTAGAGTCTTTGGAATAGCGATCCTCTTGTTGAATTTTGGCAATTTTGATTTGTGATGCCTCTTCTGTCCTTTTAGTGTGGATCTTGGAAGTCAGAAAACCAAGTCCCTTCGAGCGTTCCCTTTTTATAGTCAATTCAGGTTGTAAGGGCTCCATAACGCCTTCTTTGCGTAACCCAAGAGGGCTTTTTCCATCATACCCAAATTTTTGTAAAATCTTGAAGCCTTTGCCATATTTCTCACAGGGTATATTGATCTGATCTTGTGTGTCATCTTCAATGTCTTTGTAGAGCATTTTGTATAAACCTTCCTCTTCCAGTTCACCCCATCTTTGAAAGGTAGTAGGGTCCCATTTGAGCGTCATGATGAATGTTTGCTTGTTAGGATGCGGCCTTCCATATTCTTTTGGAGAGTTCATGACTTGTCGTAAATACATGGTCTGATTTAAAGTGTATTCTCCCATGCCTTTGTCCTGAAATTTGCCTTTAAGTTCACCTTGTTTTGATGTCGAAGGTTTTAATGACTCAGGATCAATGTATGCCGAAGAAGAAACAACTTCACGATTACTGGGAATGATGGTCTCAGTATGTGATCTCAAGTTATTGCAATATATGAACGGATTAGGATCGCCGTTAACTGTTACCTCGACTCCATTGTGAGGAAATTTAATGCATTGGTGATATGTCGATGGGACTGCCCTCATTTCATGAATTCAAGGACGTCCTAGCAATATATTATAAGTGAGATCTAAATCCATGACTTGACAAACCACATCCTTTGTAACTGGCCCAATTCTTAGAGGTAAGGTGACCGTGCCCTTAGATGAGCGTTCTTCATCATCGTATGCCTTGATGGTGATTTGATTTTTTGAATTCACAGCTTTATCGGAATATCCCAATTGTTTAATTGTGCTCAATGTACAAATGTTTAGACCTGCTCCTCCATCTATCAGGACTTATTTTATTCGATGTTTGTGTATGAATGCTTCAATGTGTAATGGTGCATTATGTGGCTGACTTACGGAGGCGTCATCGGCTTCTGTGAATGTAAGGGAGTGTGGAATGGCAAGGTATCCCACCATGGCTTGAAACTGGTCCACGTTTAGATCAGTAGGAACGGCGGTGTCTCTCAAGATTTTTTCAAGAATAGCTTTATGAGCGGGGGATATGCGTAAGAGCTCAAGGATGGAGATGAGCGCGGGTGTCTTCCCTAACTGTTCTACAAGGTCATACTCAGGTTTGGTAGATGAAAAAGCAGTGTTTTTAGTTGAAGCACTTGGCAAAGTAATTTTACCTCGACGAGTTGTAACATGACATTCAGAGGTAGGCTCAGAAGAAGATCCAACACCTCTTAGGACAATCTTGGGTCGCTGAGGAGGATTCTCAAGGTTTTTGTTCTTGATGGTAATAGTATAGATATGATTGTCCATCGAGATATGATTGATAGTTGAATCATAGTTGTAAGGTTCTCTAGTATAGTTGGCTTGATCATCTGTGACTTGAGCTTTTCCCTTGTCGTGTTTTGGGAACGGTTCCTTAAACATCTCATGTTCTTGATTGGATGAGTGTCCCTCAATCTCAATGTCACCTCTATCAATGAGATCTTGCACAATGTTCTTCAGTCGATGACAATTTCCTGTTTTATGACCCTTCCTTTTATGAAATTCACAATACTCATCATCATTCCACCAATTCCTTTGGTTCATACGGCGGGAAATCTGGAATTGTGATCACCTTGTTTGCCACCAGCTTTTTGAAGACTGACTCAAGTGGTTCTCCCAATGGAGTGTACTTCCTTCGTGATCTAGAAGTTGTTTGAGTATTCACTTGATTACTTGTAGAATTTGATCTTGAAAAGATGAATTTGGGTCGCACCGTGTTGGCATCAACCACACCATCATTGACTGTGTTCTTGTTTTTATTCCAAAATCTTGGCTTGTCTTTTCCCTTAAAGTCATCTTTGTTTTCCTTAAATATCTTAATGACTCCTTGTTCAATTAGGACCTTTTCTGTTGCTAAGCCTTTTTCGATAACGTCCTTGAAGGTAGACAAACAAGCTTTTCTTAGATCATAGCCAATGTCTTTGTTAACATTATGGGTGAACATCTCTACCATTTTTTTTTGTGGAATTTCACAAGAGCATCTGCTGGCTAGATTTCTCCATCTTTGTAAAAATGATGCAAAAGATTCTCCCTCTTTTTGCTTGGTATTGCACAAAGTAGTGACTGATATGTCTGTCTCTATGTTATAGGAGAAATGTTGAATAAATGCCTCTGCTAAGTCACCCCATGACTTAATACCAGGTGGGAGTTGGGAGAACCATTCCATAGCTTGATCGCCTAAGCTTTGTGGGAACAATCTCATCAAGTATGTCTCTTCTGCTGCTACCTCAATGCAAGCTGTGAAAAACTGTCTTATGTGTGCCTTAGGATCCCCTTTTCCTCTATACTTGTCAAATTTAGGTGTCACAAAATGTGTAGGAAATGGGGGCATTGGAATGCTCTTGTCAAATGGATAAGGACATATGTCTCTCATTGTGTATGCTGGCTTTGGTGCATTTATGTCCTCCATTTTCTTTTGTAAGTCCCTGATTTGTTGTTCCAAACTGCTCTTAGGTGGAGATCGACTTCTTGGACCATATCCTATGTTTGAGGCACCCATTGGAGGAGGTACATGTTGCATATATGGATGATATTGATCATACACATGTTCATATGGAGGAGGTCTGTAATGATGCTGCATATATGGACCACTTGGTATAGATTCATGTTGAGCAGCACCATATCTATTTTGTGCATGTATACCATACTCTACAGGAATGTCATGCTCTATTGTATTGCCCCCAAATTTGACATGAAATTTCCTTGTGTCCAAATTTTGAGCATGCTTTGGAATATCCCATTGCTTTGGTGGTTGATCCTTAGCATTGATATGTGATTGAGCATATTTTTCTCCATAAGACTTCCATAATGGTCTGCGAAGATGAGTATAATATGTTTGACCATGTGTATGTGGGACCTCTGGTTTTTGAAGCAAAGCTGATGGTGATTCAGGTACCATGTGTGGTCCTCTATTTCCTCCACTATTAGGTCTCCTTTGATGCATGTTGGAGTGAGGTTGCTGCAAAGGTCTATGTTCCATTATTTGAGACATGTCAAAATCATGAGGTATCTTGGCTCCACTTTGCGCCATCATGTGTAAGAAGTATTGTCTATCCCTCCTCATTATCTCCTCAATCAGTCGATTGAAATGGGGATTCATAATGGATTCTTCCACATCTGCTGAATGTATTGATAAGTTGTCCAAATTGTCATTGTGAGTAGCATTGTTGTTTAGAGTGTCCATGTCCTCAACAGTTGGGATGTTTCTATAAGCCTCCATGTTAGGTAATGTAGTGTGATCAGTATTGAAAAATAAATCATTGTCATACTCATAAGAACTCATGTTTGTAGACTCTTGAGCTTCTTTAGTTTCTCTCTTAGATTTTTGAAGACGGGTTTCAACCATGAACTAGGTATTGACCAAGATATGAGAGACTAGCTTGAAAAATGGAAAGAGTATGGAAGACCAAGAGTTGGATGGAATGTAAATGAGTCTGAAGTGTACTTGCAATGTCCAAAGTGTAAGACCAAGTATGTATGGAGTAGAGTAGGTGTGACTTCCAAAGAGAGGATAGTTTCTCTTGATGAGGTAAGCTGACCTTGACCCTAAGTAAGACCAAATGAGACCCAAAGGTAAGAAACCTTGATGAGGGACCACCTAGCAAAGTGTTGTGGTATGTAGTGTTGACAAAGTATGATGAGGACAAGCGAGTGACCTTTTGACTCAAGTTTAGACAAATGTGAATGTAATGTAAGGTGTAAAGCAATGATGGACTTTGTGAGACCCAAGGATAGGTTGAATGCTAAATGAAACCTTAGAGAGATGACCTAGGAAGCTCAAGATTTCTGAAACTGACTGTATTTGCTTGCTGGACTGTAACAGTTTTTCAATTCTGGACACAGACGCGACTGTATACTTCACAGACGCGGTTTCCTGACACAGAAGCTACTCTATTCAACACAAACGCGCTTCTGAGATTTTCCTGTTTATGTTTGCTGGACTGTAACAGTTTTTTCAATTCTGGACACAGATGCAACTGTATACTTCACAGACGTGGTTACCCGACACAGACGCTACTTTGTTTAACACAGTCGCCATTATAAACACAGATGCTATTCTACCCTTCACAGACGTGCTTAGACAACACAGACGCGGTTAAAACAGACACAGACGCGTTTCTGAAAATTTGCAATTTTTTCCAATCTGTGAAGTCATTTTGTTGTGACCAAATCTGACTGTTTGACTGTTTTTCGTGACAAGAGGACACAATGTTGATGAGGACTCAATGTTTGCTAGTGTTTAGACTCCAAAATGACTCCAAGAAAAGTGTGTTGTTTGATGTAAAATTGTTTTGCATACACTTGAAGACACAAAAGACACAATGTTTTGTTGTTTGGTTTTGAATGTTTTGAATGTTTAACATAAGTCAAGCACAATTCTTATGGCTGGCCAAGACAATAGTTGTTGATCCCACATGGGGTTTTACCCCCGAGGCTATGCTATTCAGAGCGGATACTTAGATGCTTGATCTCACTGGCTCCACCCTCGGCACTCACTTCTCGGGTCAGCCAAGCATCAGTCCCCATGAAAACTCCCCATGGCGAACTTTGTATCTCTACTAAGAACCGTATGTGTGTGGGCCGCTACCAGAGGTCCGACCTCCTGCCCCAACAACTAGAAGGATTTGGGCCTCTAAAACAAAATGGTGCTAGTAAGGGCATCCGCTCGTGTGGCCATACATGCGGCACTTTCAGCTCTGTAAATACAGAAGGCTCCCAGCCGGTAGGGGTTACGCCCTACAACTGATCAAATAAATTTGATCAAACGGGTTTATGGGGAGACATAGTGTCGGTATGAACTAATCAGCACACATTATTCATAGTTTTCATCAAGAATACATTT
Organism: Cryptomeria japonica; assembly: GCF_030272615.1. Taxonomy (NCBI): domain Eukaryota; kingdom Viridiplantae; phylum Streptophyta; class Pinopsida; order Cupressales; family Cupressaceae; genus Cryptomeria; species Cryptomeria japonica. The sequence goes on along the minus strand of NC_081415.1, from coordinate 204,706,777 downwards.
GATTATAGTGGTTCAGATGAGGTGGGTTTTCCTCGCTACCACTTGGGTCGTCCTCTTCTCACTAGTAGTCCTAATGACCACACGGGAAGACAGGCCCTCTAAAGAATAAACAAAAAGAGCCTATTGCTCAAGACACAAAAGACAATGATTCAATTTTAGTGCACCAATGAAGTGTTTGCTAGTCTATGACAACAAGGCACACAATAAAATTCAAAAACCCTAGCCAAGGACCTGCAACAAAAGTTGTTAGTAGTTCGGGTTGTTTCAAATGATCACCCCTTCCTGCAAGCACACAAGTTAGGTAAATTTTAAAACCCAAAAGACTTTGTGAAAATAGGGGCCTTCAACCAAATGATTTTGCTTCCAAGACAAGCTGCACCAATTTTGTTAGCTATATCTGAAAGTGTTAGTCCAAAAATAAACCAGGTCTAAAACCCTAAGTACAAAATCCGAAAATTGAATCAACGAAAAAATTTCAAAATTCCGAAACAGTAAATACACAGACGCTGTTACCCTCAACACAGACGCGTCTGTATAATGCAGACGTGGTTCTGTTATGCATAGACGCTCCTAAAAATCACAGACGCTCCTTTCCGACACAGACGCGGGTGAATGCGACACAGACGCGCTTCTGTAACACAGACGCGCTTATGTAACACAGACGCGGATAGAAAAGACACAGACGCGCCTATCCCGGAACCTGCAAAATGAAATACTGACGAAACACAGACGTGGATAAAGTTGTCACAGATGCGCCTGAGAATCAAAAACGCGATCCGAAGGTGCGCAGACGCGAAAATACCAAAAATGCTGCCGAAAATGTCCGATCTGCAACTTCAAAACACAAGATCTGCAACAAGGAGGTTAAATGCAAAGGGACAAGCGTCCCACCGGGCGTGCCAAAATGTATATGGTGAAAATGGATAACAATAATAACAATATTGAAAGGCTAAATGAATTCAACCACAAAACCCTAGCCTAACAATCAATAAAGATCCACCATAACATATGAAGATTACCTAAGACAATGCAAATCACATGAAATCACAAAGATTATACCATCACATGTCCAATAGGGTTTTGATCTCCATTCTTCCTATCTCCATTGATCTTGCTTGATATATTTGCTCTCAGATTTTATATGCACAAGAGCTCAACAAAGAATGGAATGTGGTTGCAAGTAGGATCGTAGTGTAGTCAATTGATCAAGTAGTTAGAATGCTTGATTAGGATGAATGATTAGGCTTTGATAATGAAGGAAGCATCTCCTTATATAGAAGACACTATATGAAATGGAGGGATAAGATTGAGAGGTGTAAAAGGAGGTCAGCTATGATTAGAGGGTAGGTAAAAGAAATAATAAAATAATGAAAGGGGTAGGTAGTGTATGAATTAAGAGATGAATGACATGTGTCATAGGTAGAAAAGGCTAATGAATTAATTAAATAAATAAAGATTTATTTAATTAATAGAAGAAGTGGGATAATTAAATAAATAAGATATTTATTTAGTTTAGGAAAATGATAATTTAAATAAATAAATGTATTTATTTAAATGAGAAATAAGGCTAGAAGAGGATAAATGAATTAATTAAATAAATAAAGATTTATTTAATTAATAGAAGAATTAGGCTTAGATAATTAAATAAATAAAATATTTATTTAATTAGACATGACAATTTTAGGTGTCTACACATACTATTTTTAATTATTATGATAGTGTCATTATGAGGAAACTTTAGACATTTATGAATGGTAGAAGGGTTAGCTTTCATGGAAGAGATCCAAGGATGTCCCAACTTCACATGAAATTGATCCGATGTAGGAATGATAGAAAAAGTCACATCTAAGCACTTAGTACTGGACCTCAACAGGGAGTGTAATAGAATCCATAGTAGGGAAATAGAAACCATCATACATCTAATTTATCATATGTTACTTGATGCAATTGTAAAATGTAAGGATATTCTTCAGTAATCATATTAACCATACACATTGGATCAATGAACACTCCTCATGAGAGTTTGTTTTTGATCTTCGTAGTGATATATAGTGAGCCATCAGGTGCAACTATATTTTCACTAGGATCAAAGGTAATGCATAGGTCATTAGGAGGTGTAGGTTGGTCAACAAGGTTCACAATATTATTAGACTCAACACCGAGGTCATCAGGAGAAAAGATAAGAGACTTAGACTCAACAACATTAGTAGAATGGGAAGACAAAGAATTGGTGAAAATTTGGAGATTTTGATTAGTAGGAGATACACATTTATTTCCTTTGTCACTCACTCCAGCTATGGATATCGTATTATTACCATTGAAGTATTGAATCTTACTACTTAAAGTATAACACTTCTCAATATCATCACCGGGTTTATGGTGATATTGGCAAAAGGCTTTGGTATCATGGTAAGATGGAAAAGGTTTGGAGGTGTCAATTAGCTTCATGGGAGGAGGTTTCAACATATTATTATTAATCAATCTCAACATTATACTATGCAAAGGCTCAAAAAGAATAAATTCTTTTCTGAGTATTTGGAATAAATGGGCACACCTGATATCATGATTTCCACTTGACTATTGATATTATCATTTATCTTGATGTATCCTTTGTTTGGTTTAAACTTTGCAAAATATTGTTGAGCACTCTCATTCTTATCAGTTGCTACCATTGAAGGAGATGATTCAAATTTAATCACTTGAAGCTGATAATTATGAAGCACTATACACAATTGCGTAAAGGAAGTATACTCAAAAAATAGAAGCTTATCCCTAATGTTTTTTTTGTAAATTAGCAATAAAAATTCTTTGAACATCATGATCAAGCATAGGATAAGAAATTTGAGAATATAAATTTTTATATCTACTAATAAAATTAGTCACTTTCTCTTTAACTCCTTGCTTATAATAAGTCAAACCAGTCAAAGTAATTTTAGGACCAATATTATTGTGAAATTGTTGAATGAAAGCATTAGCTAATTGTTGAAATGATGTAATAGAATAAGGAGGCAAAGAAAAATACCATTGCAAGTATTTATCCCTAAAGGTTCGAGTAAACAATTTAACTATCTTTGGAATATTTTCACATGAGTCAAAGGGTCACCTTTTCCATTGTACAACTCCAATTGAGGACTTCCATATGTTTAGGAGGGATAACATGGACAGTGTCATCGGATAATGGGCTTGCTACATCATATGTTGGCACATTAAACTTGGATTGGGTAATGCAAGCCAATTGTTGTTGTAGGGATGTAACAGTTTGGGCAAGGTTATTAATGGTTGCTTCGGTGGATGGATTGAAGTTGGACATCTTAAATTGTGTTGGAGGAGTAACATTATTTTACGTAGGTGGAGGTTGAGAGTAAGTACGTATAACACTATAATATGTGGGTATGGGAGATGATTGGGATAAAAAGGGAAGACTCGTGAAAGGAGGTATGTAAGAGTATTGATTAACGGGATTGCCCCCATAACTAACATATGTAGGATTAACATTTTGTTGGGAAGTAGTCATGATAGAAGATGTAAATGTACGCACATTGTTCAAGGATGTAGGCATATGAATGGAATGATTAACTTGAAGTTAGTAGGTTGAGTGTAACCAAGGACTTCAACACAACTTTTTATAGGTGTGATATTAAAGTGTCAACAATATGAGTAAGGCCACACAAAAAATCAACACCAGTTTTATCACTTTACACCATTCTCTTTAATCCTTCAATCAATGTGATTACCTCTCTTTTCAAGTATTGTTCACTCATCCATTGTTGAATATTTTTAAATTCATTGTGAATATTTTGCAATTGGTCAATGGCAACCCTAGTGAGTGATTCATCCTCATCATGAGAATTATGAAAGGAATGGAGATAAATGACATAATTTTTTAGGTTGGAGGAACCACCAACATTCTCATGAAATAAGTTATCCAAATTATGCTTCATATCCTTAGTAATTAAACCTTGGGAAGCCTTAATTCTAGAACTTATTCTCATAGGAATAATGTAGGTATGGATAATGGTAACAAAACTCATGCGCAAACTAAAATTTGTGATTAAGCAATGCAAAATTTTGTAAAAGTGTGTAAAGTGGAAAAATGGATCCTAGTGGTTCCCCACCTAGGAGAGAGAAAGGAAACCATTAGGATGATTTTCACTTGGGAGATACTATACATTCAAAAGAGGGGTTGAATCCACTAGATCCAAATCCAAGGGGAATAAACATGTGAATGCTAAGTGGATTGCAAGTGTTGGGATGCGATTTACCTCTTTTGTAAATAGATATGTTGACTTGTTGATTATACAAAAAATGAAGATAAAATGGATGAAATAAGGAGCTACCAATTTTGGATTGTGTTGTATCTTTGGATCTGATATATTATGATTGATACAGATCTATCCCACAAATTCATAGAAAAGTCATCGGGACCGGGTTGAAGTTGCACTTGGTCCTCCAAAAAATCCACACGCCGAAAAGGGTTTTTCCATCTCTAAAAATGAAGCCTAAACCTACAGCTACTATCGTGCACTTGCAACCTACACACAAAAAAGAGAGGAAGAAGGGTTGTGGATAGGGGTTTTCCTTAGTCAAACCCCGATTGAGAAATCAACCTTGAAAGAAAGTAATTGCAAATGCTTAAATGGGAATAATGGAAATGTATACCTTCTATATCTGCAATTTGTTGATGATGGTTTCTTTGCTTCTTGAATGTAATCACAAGTGTTGCATGAAATGGCATGTAACATGACAAAACCCTAACACACACATGCTTGCAAATGGATGTTGTAATGTTACTCCAATGAATGAATGAAGAAAACTTGATGAATTCTTGAATGCTTGAACACTTGAACGCTTGATGACAATAATGAAGACCTCTTTCTTGTTCACCTCTATCATCCTTCTTTCCCAAATGAGATAATTAAGCCCCCTTTTATACTTACCTTGGAGGGTTAATTATCCTCTAATCAAAGGCTGACATAGGGGGAATTTAATTCCTAAAAGAAGATTTAGGTCCAAGGGTCGGATGGACCCATTTTAGGGCCACCCAAAGAGGGAGGATAGGGGTGCCACACCCCTGTCCTAGGGGAAGAGGGGCACCACACCCTTGTCCTGCCCAATTTTGGGGCTTGGATAAGGTCACAAGGTGTCACAAGAGCTGAAATAGGAGGAGATCTGGAAGGATGATGCACAGAGGGGTCCCAATTGAGTAGGGAGATGTAGTCACAAAGGTGAGGGCCTCAAATGTGAACAAAATTGCAAGGGTCACAATTTTATGACACTACATTTAGCCCCCACTTTAGCGGGAGTATGGCTTGCGCCAATACTATTGGTAAAGTAGAAGAAAGAGAGAGATGAAGATGCGAGATGTAGAGAAATACCACAAGGAGTATAAGACGCCACTAATCTTGAGTAACAAAGTCCCTGATCTTAGGATCTTTACTCACTCAAACATATTCCAGAGAACACAAGACAAAAAGAAAAAGACAAACAAAACAAAACAAGGCACAAAAGAAACAAAACACAAGACCACATACGAACTAGCCGAAGAGACCTTGAAACTCAAAATGTCTCAAGAACTAATTGAAACACAAAAACAAATGCCATCACATAAACACCAATAATCACATAAAAGAGCAAAGTTGACATCATCCATGAACCATAAATAGTAAAACAATGAGTTCATGAGAGGAAGAAGAGACAAAACATGAATACACACTTTGGCGATCCATGAGAAGAAATACGAACAAAAGGAACCATGGACATCTCGCCCCTAGAACTTGTCTAGGTGATCCATGGAGAAAAGAGGACATGGAAAACTAGCCCCTAGATTTTGTCTAGGTGATCCATGTAAGGAAGGAGAGTGAGAACACTGTTAGTTCCACTCAAACTCATGCGCGTGTGTGCAAGTGAGGTTCAAAGCACCTCATAGGAGTCTATGCCCGATTATGCTACAACCTATATAAGATGTATGGTACAAATGTCGAGAAAGTGGTGATATCTCACTCTAAGAGGCTGCCCTATGGTTCCGAGAATATCCCACTATATAAGAGAAAAGTGGCAACATCTCTTTCTTGAGAATGACCCACTGTATAAGAGAAAAGTGGCGACATATCTCTCTAAGAGGGTGCCCTCTAGTTCCGAGAATGACCCACTGTATGAGAGAAAAGTGGTGACATCTCATTCTAAGAATGACCCTATGTATAAGAGAAAAGTAGCAATATCTCATTCCTGAGAATGACGCACCGTATAAGAGAAAAAATCCGTGAGAGAAATATAATACAAAAGGAGCATTGTGGGTGCCCCCCCCTTAAGATGTCAATTTATTTTAATGTTGATATCTTAAGGAAAGTAGAACAAGGATACCTTCCTTCGACACCAAGAAGATATCCATCATGCAACAATGTCATAAATCCAAGCAAGAGAGGGAATACTCTTCAAGCAAGGATAAGATAGTTGAAAAGAGATATCTTGCTATAAGTGTAAAGGAGATCCTTGGAGGAGAAGATATCTTTTCTCAAAAGACATCTACCCCCAAGAGGAGTTGTCTTAGACAAATATAACATCTTCTAGAATGAAGCACAAAAGAGAACAATAATTCAATCCTTCCTCCTATTGCTAGGTGAAAGGGATTCTTGATGAAGGATGACTCACTTTTATCCCAATGGGGATGAGTGAATTTATCATAGGTGTACATTACCAAGTCTAAAAGAGGTTATAGTAAAGGACTTACACCTCTTGTATAAGAGAGAATGCTTGAGCAAGCAACAACAATCTCACACAAGGAATGACATCAAGTAATAAAACTCACACTATCCACAACATAGGAAAGAATGAATCCTTAGAGAGAGAGAGAGAGAGATCATTTCCCCCCAAGTGTAGGGATAATGAGAAGATCTTACTCAATCTTCTAGAGAGAGATTTAACATAAGCAAATGCACAATGTACTTATGCATGCAAGAAAAGACATTAGTATATGTAAAATACATGTCTCAAGAAGTGGTAATCTTCTTAAGAGAATAAAGAAAGAGAATCACACATTTCCCAAGGGGGATTACTCATAAGAACATACCATTGTAAGAAACGATAATCACATATGAAAAATGCAGCCCCTAAAGAAAATAATAATAAATGAGATAGAAAGAAAGAGAAAGGAGCAGAATCCTTTCCCCCCAAGTGAGAAGAACAAGGAGAAGTGTTACACATCTTCTAATGATTGTTATTTTCAAGTGACATGCCTTCCTAATGGAGCAAATAATCTCAAGTAAGGGACATGTACTTCACAAGAGATCATTCCATGCTAGTGGGCAAAACATACTTTTGAATAACTGAGACCATAGAAGAGGTAAGTTTTCCAAGAGAATGAAGGAAAGAGAAGAAGTGGATTACTCAATAAAGATACTCCTCTTCGAGAAAAGAGGAAAACCAAAGAACAATTTTATGCTCACATAATAATAATCCTATGCAAGAAAGGAGATCTAATAATGAACAATGCACAAAAATAGAGATAAATCCATGGAAAAAAGAAGGAAAGTGATCTTCATGTTGCTACCCCAAGGTATTTAAAAGTGAAATAATACCACCACAAATGATAAAGAGCCCCCAATTATGTTGGCTAATTATGTCATAGGGTGAAGAGCAACATGAAGAAAAAGAAGTGCCAAGGCACTATGTTTTTGCCAAGAAATACAACTAGATCTATTATAAGACAAATTCGTGCAAGATCATATTGCTTTTGAACAAATTTCTTAAATGCATGACATTTTCCAAGAGAATGTGAATATGAACCATGAAAAATCCAATATTCATCACCTTTCACGTGCTCAAGATTGTTGTTCTGCTTTTTAGGAGGAAAGGAAATGTTCGTATCATATTTCAATCTCCAATAGATTCTTGTAGCTAGTCTTTTGAGATGATAAATATGTTTTAATTCATCTTCTTGACATGGAAGAGAAAAATTGTTAGAAGAAGAAGGATCATTATCCACGATTCTAAGTTTTCCATTGTCTATGCCTTCTTGAATAAATTTTTGAAAATCAGGGCAATCATCGACATTGTGATCGTGAGTTTGATGAAATGAGAAAAAATGACATTTTGAAGAAGAATCATTCTTGCGGGCTCTTATCATTTGTTGTCTTTGGAGATAGTTTTTAAAGTTTTGGAGCCTAAGGAGTTCATCCATAGGGAGAGTAGTCTCATTTCCTAGGCCTTTTGTAGTAGCTTGTGTGGGAGGGTTTATAGGGACATGAATTCCTTGTTCAAACTTCCCAAGTCCTTGTCCTCTAAAACCTTATTTTGTTATTATATGAAAGCCACGACTATAAGAATGTTGCAAATGACTAGGTGGGGGAATAGGATCATGAATTTCTTTGAAATCTAATGTGTAAGGGGGAATAAAAGGATTTGTAGATGAAGAAGGAATATCATGTGAAAGGATACTCTTTTTTCTTTCATCATGCTAATCCTTTTTGGGAGGTTGGGGATGAACATCTTCATCATCTAAAGGCTCATTGTGACTTATTTCTATGTGAGGAGAAAGATCATGAATAAAATGCATAACATCATCCTCTCTACCTATATTTTGATGTTAAAGATAGGCCCTAGGAGAATAAGGAAGGTCTAAAGAGGTAAGAATGTTAATATTTTTATGTTTCCCTCCTTTCTCAAGGGTATGTGTATGAGAAGAAGATGGGCCTATGTTGGTTTCCAATGCTTGATTTCTTTTAAAAATATTATTGGTGGAAGCATGATCTCTCATCTCATTCACATAAGATACCCTAGGAGAGGTACAAGGATTAGGATCTCTAATATTGCGATCTACAAAAGCCTTAAGGTGATTAACATATGAAATGCATTTGTTGATAAAATCACCATAATGCAACATAAATGATATATGAAAGCTTTGAGATGAAATTGAAAAGGAAATGACTTTGAAATCCTAACAAGACAATATGACCAAGTACTATGAATGAAAAGAAGCAACATGAAATGAAAGAAGTAATTATTCAACACATGATTGTAATAAATATATGTTAAAAATAATGTAATCATATGTGAAATAGCAAATAAATCTAGTCCATTGATTTCCATTGAAAGTCTCTTAATTAAAATCTTAATTTGCTGAAAAAGAAGATAAAAAATTAGGACCCTTTTATGAAAGTTAATTTAAAAGGTGAGAATGTTGAAATTTAAATTTGTGTTCAATCTTAAGAGGTGTAAAAATTGATAAAGGATGCCAATTTCTTGGATTTAAGAAGAAAAATACAGTCAATTCCAACTCTCGAAATTTCAAGAAAAAAGCTAGGGACCGGGTGCAAGTTGTACTCGGTCCGACCAACTTTTTTTGAAAATTTTCAACGATGATAGAAATTATGATTTTATTGTAGAATCCAAAAATATTGCTGATTTGGAGATGTCTAGATAGGTTAAATTAGCAGTCAAAGGTCGAAATAGGAGATTCTTAAAAATTAGGGTTTTGTTGTTTAACCACTTAATTTTCAGAATGAAAAGAAAATTTTGATTTGTAATTTAGAAAGAGAAACCATATCTGAATAAGCAACTAAAATGCTATATTTCACAAGCTTAATTTCCTCAAAATGAAAAATTGGGGTTTTTATGCAATTAACCTCTAAAATTTGCAAAAAGATCAAACTTGGAAATGAAATATTGAAATTCAAATTGCAATTATTCAGATCTAACAATGAGAAACCAGAATTAAGGTGTAAGACATCGGGTTCACCAAAATGTAAAGTGGAAAATTGGATCCTAGTGGTTCCCCACCTAGGAGAGAGAAAGGAAACCACTAGGATGATTTTCACTTGGGAGATACATTACATTCAAAAGAGGGGTTGAATCCACTAGATCCAAATCCAAGGGGAATAAGGATGTGAATGCTAAGTGGATTGCAAGTGTTGGAATGTGATTTACCCTCTTTTGTAGATATATATGTTGACTTGTTGACTATGCAGAAAATGAAGATAAAATGGATGAAATAAGGAGCTATCAATTCTGGATTGCATTGTAACTTCGGATCTAAGATATTCTGACTAATACAGATTTGTCCTATAAATTCAAGGAAAATTCATCGAGACCGGGTTGAAGTTGCACCTAGTCCTCCGAAAAATCTGCGTGTCGAAAAGGGTTTTTTTGTCTCTAAAAATGAAGCCTAAACCTACAATTACCGCTGCGCACCTGCAACATACACACAAAAAAGAGAGTAAGAAGAGTTATGGATAGTGTTTTGCCTTAGTTAAACCTCGGTTGAGGAATCAACCTTGAAAGAAAGTAATTGCAAATTCTTAAAAGTGAATAATGGAAATATATACCTTGTAGATCTACAATTTGTTGATGATGGTTGATTTTCTTCTTGAATGTAATCACAAGTGTTGCATGAAATGGCATGTAACATGACAAAACCCTAACACACACACATGCTTGCAAATGGATGCTGTAATGTTTCTCCAATGTAAGAATGAAGAAGACTTGATGAATGCTTGAATTCTTGAACACTTGAACGCTTGATGGCAATAATGAAGACCTCTTGCTTGTTCACCTCTATCACCCTCCTTTCCTGAATGAGAGAATTAAGCCCCCTCTATACTTTCCTTGGAGGTTTAATTATCCTCTAATCAAAGGCGGACATAGGGGGAATTTAATTCCCGAAAGCAGATTTAGGTCCAAGGGTTTGATGGACCCATTTTAGGGCCACCCAAAGAGGGAGGATAGGGGTGCCACACCCCTTTGCTACCCTATTTTGGGGCTTGGACAAGGTCACAAGGTGGAACAAGAGCTGAAGTAGGAGAAGATTTGGAAGGATGATGTAGAGAGGGGTCCCAATTGAGTAGGGAGATGCAGTCGCAAAGGTGAGGGCCTAAAATGCGGTCAAAATTGCAAGGGTCGCAATTTTATGATGCTACAAAGTGATTGATTAACCAATTAATTAAGAGATTTGATTTATGAATTTGAAAGATAAATACCTCTAAAGCATAGCATAACATGTCATAAAGATGAGATCTAAAAATAGATTTAAAAAATTATGCAACCTACAAGTGAATTTTACAATTATAAATTAAGTTTTTTATGAAACAAACCTCTAAATTTATGTAATTTAATTGGAAATGAGATCAATGAGTGGGAATATAAATTTTAAAGTGCATAAATAATCATACATGAGACATTGAATCTAAATTATGCAATCCACAAGTTCAAATCTAGAATTATCAATTAGGGTTTTTGTGAATTTAACCTCCAAATTTATGTCATTCAAAATAAAACTTATGCATAAACAAAGAGATCTAAGAACACAAATCATAAATTAAGGTTGAAGAAGTCGGGTTCACCAAAATGTAATGGTGAAAAATTAGGGTTAGGGTTAAATTAAGATATTAAAACCACTAAGTGTCCTAATTAACCATTACATTAAGGAGGAGCATAATCTAATAGATCTAGCCTTGATAGACTTAGATTCTGATCTAATTCCAGGCCTCCTTGATGGGGCTCTTTCCTCCTTAAATTGAATTGATTTGAATTTGTTAAATATTGGGGCAAGATAGTGAATTATTGAAGTAGTTTGATAGAAAAAAATGAGCTACAGATTTCATACGGAGACACCAACCTGGATCTGAAAAGAAGGAGATGATTCAGATCTATTTTCAAAAGTTTGACCTAATTTTTTAAAATCATTCTACTCTAATTTGGCTCGGTCCTCCTAATTTCTTGTGGTTAAAATTTGAACTTGTTCATCTCTACGAATCTTGTGGATCCTCTTGAATGTATCTCTGTACCCGTTTCATGCACATAGAAAGAAGGGGGAAATTGTTGGGACGGGTTTTGGAATCAACCATGAAATTGAATTGAAAATGTGAATAAGGTATTGCAGTAAAATACTTTCCTTTTGATGGAAAAGTTGAGAATGAATGAAACACTAATGACATACCTTTAATGAAGTTTTATTTGTCTCCACAAAGGAATTAGTGTTTCACGTAGGTTATCTTCATAAAATATAGATGAATGTCATCTCCAATGCTTGAATCATGACTTCACTACTTTTCCAATGCTTGATAGAAGACTGATTGCTTGCTCACTTGCATTTGCTAGAGTGTATTTTCTTGATTGATCGATTAGGGTTTAAAATGAGGGGTAGACCTCCTTTTATACTTTCTAGTCAAAAAATGAATTGAATTTCTAACAAGAGTCGATACAGGATCTAGGTCCTTACCCAAATTAGGTGACTATTATGAGGCCTCAAAATGGGCCATTTTTTAGAGGATCGGGATGTTGGCACCATGGTCCTGAAAATTAGGGTTTCAGGATCAAGGGAAGATATTGTAGAAAGTAAAAAATTATGTTTGATAGTTGGTGTTTGCAGAATCAGTGCTTCAGTCAGGCCTTAGAAGTCTGAATGCCAAAGTGAGGACAAATTGTAGCTGAATACAATCTAGGACACTACACTTTTTTTTCTACATGTATGTCTTCATATATTTACAATATCTGCAGTAGCATTCCATGGTGTAAAATGACATTGCAAGTCACCAGAATGTCTGCAGGCTCTAGTAGAGGCTTTGGGACTGCTTGTCGAGTGTCCCCAAGGTTTGTTGCCCTCTTTTCTTAGAGGTTGTATGACCTCTTCCTCACCCTCTTTATTTTCTTCCACTTCCATTTAAATTTTTGTTAGGCACTTTGTTATAGCTTGAGGTCTTATTGGTGTCCAATATTTAAGTGTTGGGGGTGGCACAAGCACCCACCACCCAAGCACCACCCGTCTAGCCTATGTCATCTAAGAGACACAATTTTTTTTGCACAACCAGTGCACAAGGTCTCATTGGAGACCGACTACAGCCTTTAGGGGCTAAAAATTTGGCCCACCCAAGTGCCAAAAATGGGCCTTTTTCAAATAGGCATAATTGTTTTTCATGAAGTTGATATTTTACAAATGAGATATCATTGTAAAGATGGTTGTGTGTACTTCACAGTGGTTTAGGTGATTTTACTAAACCTTTCTACAGGTTAATTTTATTGCTCATTGAAGTTAAATTTTTTATTTTGGACTTTAGGCTCATAAATTTTTGCCATGGTCTCTAATTTTCACAATTTTTGTGGCATTGAAAAGGTATCGAGGAGCTCTATCATTATGCCCATGCACTTTTCTAGATTTGTCCCTCGGTATTATTTATCTAGTTTTTTTACCATATGACATTGTGCCTGATTACTTGGGCATCCTGACTCCTAGAGAGGTTTCATCTTTTTGGAAATGCTTCATTTGTAGTATTTATCATATTTGGGGGTTTATGTATTCTGTTAAGGGTTTTATCTTTGTAATTTTAGAGAAACATCATAGTTTGTAATGGGATTTTAATTTCATCCTTCTTTGGACATCATGAAAAGGGGAAACTATAAACAATGGAGAGACGAAATCATTAAAAATCTTCATTGGCATAATTTTTTGCCACATTTGTATGGTCTTGTTTCCCCCCTCTTGGTACACCTAGTAAGAATTTTTCTTGGAATTTTAAAAGGTATCATGTCTTAGGAGTTATAATAATTCATGTTAATAATGCCATATTTAAGCCTATTGTTGAATTGGAGTATCCTTGTGCTCTTTGGGGTAAGACTTTAGAGATACATGGAGATCCCAATACTCTACCATTCTCAGATGATCTTGTTTTAGATTGTCTTGTGCCTCTTCACCTTTCAGAAAGGACACCCTTTGGTTGTGATACTATTCAATAGTTTGTGTAGCATAGGAATTAGGAATCATCAAAGCAATATATAAAAGGACATATTAATCATTATTAGCTCAATTACAAACACATATTGCAATGATCTAATCCTAAGCACACTCAATAGAGACATAAAAACAAAGCATTCAAAAATGAAAGATTATGCAAACCAAATGCAGACTTGAATGCTCCTTCCATGCGGCTCCATTGTTCTTCTTTCCTCTTCAAATGGTTGGATTGTGGATCTCACCTACAAGTGCACACACACAATTGAAAGCAAGATGGATATTGATGATTGATCAAGAGTACTAGAAGCGTGATTTGACAAAGTGATTATATGATTAAGGATTAGGAAATTTTAGGCCTTTGAGTGAAGAAAATCATCCAATTTATAGATAAATTGGAGAAATGATCAAGATTAGCATGAAATTGATATTTAGGCAATTGATTTCAAAAATAGGAAAATTGAGTGGAAAGAAGAAGGTTATGACACCTTCTATGTCATGAATTATGACATATTGCTATGTCAAGAGTATGACGCATGAGAAATTCATGCTTCCACCGAAGCACAAAAATAGGGAGAACTAGAGACAAGTTAATTAGGTGGAAATTAAATTTGACAAATTAGAAAATAGGTGGAAATTAGGAAATTGATGCAAATTAGGTAAATTAATTAATAATTTCTCATTCATTAATTAATTTACAAAAATAGGAGGAATTAATTAGCCAATTAAATAAACATTTAATTGTGACAAGAAGACTTAGGATAAACAAATAAATTATTTAACCTAGAGGGAAAATGCCAAACAAGATTAAATAAATAAATCATAAAAACTTTGGAAGATGAATTAACAATGCAAGAATGACAATTAGGTCTTGACAAAGGATCGTTGATATTGATTCGATCATGATTTTGAATTGATAAATGACCAGTGTTGATAAATGATTTGATTGAGATTGGTTGACAAAAATTAATGACAAATTGACCAAATTGACATGATTGGAAAGGACAAGGATCGATGACGAATCGATCGCAATATGACAAGATTGACAAGGACAAAGATCGACCAAAATCATGACTGAAGGTTGTTGTTGACAAGACCAAATTCGAAGGCGAGATGATAGAAGAATGACTCGATGCTCGCAAATGATAAAAACCAAGTGCGTGACCTAGGAGAAATGTTAATGCGATGCAAAAACCTAAAATGAGGTAATGCGCAAATGTTAAAGTATGACTCCGCAAGCGTTGACCATTTTTAGGTGTCTACATTTTGCCCCTCTTTGAGACAATGCGATTTTAAGCGTTGTTTCAAAGAACAGTAATGAAAATGCCCCAGACAACTGACAATGACATATGCATGCCCCCTCGAGAAATTGGCTGGAAATAGGCAGAGAAGAGGCCAATTGATCGATAAAAATGATAGAAAACGATAGGAGCAAACAGACTGACAAGACTGACTGAAGAAATGTTAGTAAGAAGAAATGAGATAGAGGACAGTTAGAGATGAAGAAAAACTTGCTTTCAGTAATGCACTTTGTAGGTGAGAACCTTTATTTTTATGTAGCAAAATGGATGCGTAGCATCATGGCATTGAAGGCCAGAGCTGAAATGCAACCCTTTTTGCAAAAGACAGACACATCACAGACAAACGACAATCACAATCAAAAAAGAAAAGGATCAGGATCCATCCCGGTCACTCTAAATCACTCAATGACATCATCGAGCAACATAGGAACATGATCGAAGCCAAAAATAAATCAGTAAAAAGATAAGATGCACAAATTCCAACAAATCAAACAAACATCTTGATCTTCATTGTCAAAAGTTGAAAGCGTTGATAGGACGATCATGCTGTCTGGTTTCAGGAAATACGGTACCCCGTCTAAGACTGGACATAGTCTGGTTTCGAGTATACCACACCCTGTATAAGACCCATGATAGCAGTAACAAGGACAAATGATTTTGATGTTGATATTTGATTGATAAGACAATTTTGATCAGTTTGAATGTTTGATTTGATTGAAAAAGGTCATCTGTTTAAGCGTGATTTCATTAAAGCACAGTGTTGGATTGATTGTCATTGGATGTATGCTCAGGGATCTATCTTATGCACAAAAAGGGATCCTTTATTGACAAAATGCTTGTTTTTGGATTTTAAAATTTTCAAATGTTTTTTGTTCATTTTTTCAGGACTTTATTTGATTTTTTTGAATTATTTCAGGACATTTTGTGATTTTTTTGTTTGGATTTTTTCAAGACATTATTCAGTTTTTATGAGATTTTTTCAGGACATTATTTGATTTTTTTGAATTATTTCAGGACATTTTTCAATTTTTTTTGAATTATTTTGCCCCTAGTGTCTAGCAAGGAAAGGAATATGACAGGTGAATAAATAGGCTTGCTGAAATATTGGTGGATAGAGGGAAGACAAAGGCCTTTTATTATGGAGACAATGCGGATGCAATTTGCAAGGGCTATGGCATGATGGGACAAGAGATTGGATATGACAATGTAAAGTAGTGACATGGCATGAGGGACATGTCAAGAGGTTTTTGAAAAATATGTTTAAATTTTGTGTCCTTATGTCAGATCAAGATCAAGGGATAGAAAGAGTGTATGGATAGTGATAAGATATGGATAGGATAAGCAAGACAAAGAATGGATAAGGGACATGGACTGAAGGTCGAGATAGGATACGGGATAGGCTAAGGGATAGTGGCAGAAAGTCGCAATAAGATAGGGAATATGGATGAAAGGTCATAATAAGCAAATGGATAAAGACCAAAAGCTATGATGGACTAAAAGCTGCAAACAAGATACATGATGCTCATGAAGATCCTCAGCCTTGTCAAGATCAAATGGGGAAAGGGAAAATGGACATGAGGGACAATAGGATATGAAGGAGTGTGATAGGGGTATGACATGGTATGATAGGATAGTGAAGGGCAATAGGATATGATAGGAGGAAACTTGCCCCCAAGTGTGGTGTGCAAGAAGTTCATGGATTACGCATGACGCCTGTTTGCCAGGTTTTCATCATGGTACTTGCCCAAGGCGCCTGTTTACCAGGTTTTCACCAGTGGACGAATTATTTTTGCTTTATTTTATTTTATTTTTTTGTCTTTTTCTTTTTTTTTTCAATTTTTTCTTCTTTTTTTTTTTTTTGACTTTTTCAATAGAAGATGGACACATGATAGGGGATGGAAGAAGGACTCAAGCATCTTTTTGTTTGGATAGTAGCCTTGAAAAAAAATGGACCATGACCTTTAAAAGTATGCTCAAAGACGTTGGTAGGATAAGGACATGGAAAATAGGATGAAACTAAGGCTAGGATTTATGCAAAGGATGGGATCAAAGGGATCGAAGGATGGAAAATATGCATTGGATAATGGATAGGGTATTGGAAGAATTGGGCTTCAGTGGATGGAAATGTTGGCAAGATCGACATTGGCACACACCTTGAGGGGTGATGGACTGATGGAGGAAAGACGTATTTTGGATATTGAGATTTTGACGAAGGAAATGCTATGGATTTTGGGACATAAGAGCCCAAAATGGATGATGAAGGTGATGGAGGAATAGGCTTGGAATGTTTGGATGGAGGAATAGCTTGGGATTTTGGGACATAAGGGCCCAAAATGGATGAAGAAGGTGGTGGAGGAACAGACTTGGAAGGTTTTGATGGAGGAATAGCAATTTTGGATGCCAATTTTGATGTTTCTTTAGGCTTTTGTGCTTCAAGGAGCTGCTTAGGGATCCACATGGTTTTTGATTTTTCATGCTTTTGTGGTTCCTTGGAGTGCATTGCTTGCACAAGGGATTTAGGAACCCATATATATTTTGACTTTGCTTTATTTTGCTCAGTGGGCCTTTGTGGCCTTTTGGATATATTTTTTTCTTTATAGATCATATTGTTCTTTGTTTTGACATGTCGATTATATTGGACATGTTGATCCTTGAATACATGTGGATTGCTAGACTTATGACTTTTATACTTGGCATCCAAATTGCTTGGAGGGGGAAAGGAATGTCGGTGTGGATGGGAATGATATGGAGGCATGTGGGATGGATGGAAGGTTCTCCAAGATGTGTGCCTTTGCTGATGTTGCATAGGAGATGGAGGGATATAGGGACCTAGAATGGATGGAAGCGATGATGGGGAAGGTGGACAATTGGATTTTGACTTTGAAGGGATACCAACACCTTGAGTGTGAGCTCTGTAGCCATGACCATTAGTATATTCTTTGATATGAAGGGATTCTTGCTTATGGAGATCTACCCCTTTGCCTTTATGAATATCTTGACTTGTAGGATACTCTTTGCTTTGAGAAGAAGACGCGAGTCCATTATGAGGTGGATATGATATGAGAGAAATAATGAGATCTTGAAGTGGATCGGATTGCACCAAAGTGGAAGAACCCATTATGCTTGTCGAGGGTTCTTGAACATCTTGCACTGACACATTAGAATCATGAGGGGGATTAGGATCATGAGGGGGACTAGGATTGTGTAGTGGACATGGTTCAATGAGAGGCTCTTCAAGAGATGGAATGGGAGGAATAATGGGACCATCACAAGAAATATGATCTTGGAGTGTATATGGAGCATTAGGACAAGGAGATGGAGGAACAAGTGGATCTTGTGGAGGATCTGAAGGAATGATAGGGTCTTGTGTTGGAAATGAATTTGGAAGGATACTTTGATCTTGACAAGGAGGAATATCATTGGATTCCTCTTTAAAATTGCTTTGTTCTTGACTTTTAATGGGATCATCGGAAAGGATGGAAGGGATATCTTGATCTTTCTTAGGAAGTGGAATGTCAATGGGATTTGAAAGGACATTGTGTTCATGAAATGGAAGGGGATCGTTTGGGATTGGATGAACTGGGATATCTTGATCTTGCTCGGGGAATGGAGTGCCAATAGGGCTTTGGATAGGATGGACAAGAATAGGGGAATCATCGTGAGTGTCTGGGAATATGGGGTCCTGGTCAACAATTGGATGGGACGATAAGGTTTCGGGATCTTGATCTTGATCTGTTTCAAGACACGTTTCTTCATGCTCTAAATTATCCTCTTGACATGGGGTTGGACTTTGGATATGCATGGAGGATTCTGACGAGGTATCAATGCTTTGGCATGAAGGGGATGCACTTTGAACATTTGTGATGGATTTTGACAAGGAATCAATGCTTGAACATGAGGAAGAGTGACTTCGAATGGGGTCCTCTAAAATAGGTAATGGCAATAAAGTGCATGGTGGCATTGGGTCTTGTATTTCTGAAACATGACAAAGATGTGCATCATGAATTGGATTCTCTTGGCAATCAATTATGGGTAGCCCTTGGATAATTGCATCCTTGGGTGTATTATTTGATGAGGACAATATGGAAGGTTCTTGTGAAACTTCTAGAGGTGTGGGGATAGATGCCACTGGAGAGTCAATTTGTTTATGGGGGGAGGAGGCATTGCTAGACATAAGTGTATTATCTTGATCTTCTTCAAAGAACTCACTTGGTCGTTTCCTTAAGATCATTGCAATAAAGCCACCTTTCTTTCGAGGTTTTGACATGATTGGACCTGGAATTTGAACTTGTTTGGAAAGGAGTTGGTTTTGATCTAATGTCATGTTTTGATATTGGACTTGGTTCAATTGTTCTGACATGTTTGAAACTTGGCTTGGTGTGTGCTGCAACCTTTGTTTTTGAATTTGTGATTGTGGTTGTTCACATTGATATGTTGATTGAACTTGTTGATATCCCACCATTGGTTGAACCATTTGTTGACATTGTATAGTTGGTTGGACATATTGTTGAAATTGGACCATTGGTTGTGTTGGTTGCATATGTTGGACAATTGGTTGAACCATTGGTTGTGATGGTTGAAAATCAGATTGATAGTAAACACCTTCTTGTTCTTGATGTGAAGGCACATAATGTTGTTGTTGATGTTGTCTCCTTTCTTGAAATTGTTTCATCATCTCTATTTGGGAGAGGAGAGCTGGTATGTCTGATCGTTCAAGAAGAGATCTTACATCAATTGGCTCAATCTTTGGATTTCGACCTGGAAATTTTCGAAACACTTTGGACATTTGTGATCTATTCTTCGCAATGTTTTTCACTCTTTGTTCCAAAATCTCTTGTTCTTGAGCTAGTTTCTCCTCTAGTTTTTGTATTTGGAGACTTGTTTCATCATAAAAAGTTTGATCAATGTTGCTTTGTTTTTGGGTTGGATAGAATTGTGATTGCATTGGATTAAAATTTGATTGCATTGTCGGTTGATATGTCAAACTTTGTTGCATCATTGGTGCTTGGAACCTTGTTTCAATAGTCATGTCACTATGCAAATGCAATATTTTTGGAATTTTTCAAGGACAATATATGCTATGCAACTAAATGCAAACTTGAATAGATGAAAATGCAACCTATGGCAAGAATGTAACCTATGTTTTTGGTTGTTTTTGAAGATTTTGACAAGCTTATGAGTGCAAATCTAAGATAGGGACCTTTAGGAAATTGAAATGATGTCTAGACCTCAAAGGACAAAAGGACTTAATTGACAAAGGACAAGATGACAATGTCTCCCCTATATGCTTTGATACTAAGCTAGGTTTGACAAAATGATATTGATGACAAAAGGACAAAAGGGTTTGATAAGGTCTAGACTTCCTAACAATGACTTAGGGTTTATCAAAGATTTGGATTACTCAAGTATGACAAGACCTAGCTTTGACACTATATGCGAAAGGACAATTAATATGCAAGTGACCTTAATACGATATGATAATGACTTAAGATTAATGAAGAGACTTAGGGTATGCAAAGTATGACAACGGTATGACTTTAATGCAAGAGGACACATGCAAATGGATGACCCTTATGGATATGCAAAAGAATATGACTTAGGTGGAACCTAACCTTGGTACTTGACAAATGACTTTGCAAAATGCAACCTAGGATGAACCTAAATGTAAGTGACATGCATGTTGAGACAAGATTTTAACAATATTGGATAACCATGGTTTAGGAAGATGATCTTTGAATCTTGTTGAATGTTTGTTGGATGAATGTCTCCTGTGTTTAAACTTATGTTGGATTAATTTGTTTTGCTTTTTGAAATGGGATGCAATTCAACTTTTGACAAGCAAAGAATACAAGATATTACAACTTAGACTCAAGACAATCATGCTCATTTCCACATTTCTTATGGTAGGCAAAGACATTAGGTACTTGAGAGGTAGACTCATTATGGGATTCAAGGAGAATACATAGATGCTTGACCCCACGGGCTCCCCTCCACGGCACTCACTTCTCAGGGCAGCCAAGCATCAGTCCCCATGGAATCTCCCCATGGCGAACTTAGTATCTCTTCCAAGTATCCGAATTTGTCCTTCTCAAGCAACTAGAAGGGTTTTTGGCCTCTAAAAACAAGGTGTTTAGTAAGGATTTCTATTAAGCGTTACTCCTTGATGTCATGCAAGCATGATTGAGACATTAAGCCCATCAAGATACCAAACAAATGTAGTCGCTCAAGCATGATTTAGACCAAAAGGCCCTACTTAGATGTTGATATGAGAAAGAGTTTCAAGGGGCATCACTTCCCAAGTAACTGCAATTCCCACGTAACACTTCCTTCAAAGCTTTCGCTCATCGGGTTTTTTTTTATAGTGAGTTAGAATGCCAAGGAATTCTAGCCATACTCACTTTGGGTTGTCCCCTTCTCACGATTATCACTTGCTTACAAAAGCAAAGTGGTCGGGAAGGCAGGCCCTCTAAAGGAGACAAACAATCAAAGACAAAAGCATGGTATTGAAGATCTGGATTTCTGATCACCCTAAAAGGATGAGAGCATACTCTCCTACTCCAATGTCATAATTCAACAATCAAAGCAAACAAATGTTTATTCCAACCTATTTAGAAAATCACTAAGTGCCTAAATTAAAAAAACACAAACACAAAGTTTGGTTGTTTTTCCAAGGCAACCTGCAAAACCCAAGTTAGAGGTTTGATTTATTGTCTTTGACTTTCGAATCTGCACAAAGCGTGTTAGTAGTTTGATTTATTGTCTTTTCCATGCATATGCCAAGATCCTGCACAAATAATTAGTACCAAAATCCAAAGCACAGAAAACAGAATGCAAAAACATCAAAAATTTCAAGTAAACACTGCATTTTTCACCTCTATTCTGGACTTTACACAGACGCAAGATGCATGACACAGGCGCAAGATGTATGACACAAGCGCGAAATGTCACCTACACAAGCGCAAGATGCATGACACAAGCACAAGATGTCTGACACAAGCGCGGAAGTGTCCAGAATACCCTGCACGGCCCTGTTTTTGGGTTTTTGTCTGCAAAATCAACATGAAAGCACTCCAAATCACAGTTAAAGGGTTAGAAGGTTAGTATTTCACGTCAGGTTCACCAATTAATGTAGCATAGGAATTAGGAATCATCAAAGAAATATATAAAAGGACATATTAATCATTATTAGCTCAATTACAAACACATATTGCAATGATCTAATCCTAAGCACACTCAATAGAGACATAAAAACAAAGCATTCAAAAATGAAAGATTATGCAAACCAAATGCAGACTTGAATGCTCCTTCCATGCGGCTCCATTGTTCTTCTTTCCTCTTCAAATGGTTGGATTGTGGATCTCACCTACAAGTGCACACACACAATTGAAAGCAAGATGGATATTGATGATTGATCAAGAGTACTAGAAGCGTGATTTGACAAAGTGATTATATGATTAAGGATTAGGAAATTTTAGGCCTTTGAGTGAAGAAAATCATCCAATTTATAGATAAATTGGAGAAATGATCAAGATTAGCATGAAATTGATATTTAGGCAATTGATTTCAAAAATAGGAAAATTGAGTGGAAAGAAGAAGGTTATGACACCTTCTATGTCATGAATTATGACATATTGCTATGTCAAGAGTATGACGCATGAGAAATTCATGCTTCCACCGAAGCACAAAAATAGGGAGAACTAGAGACAAGTTAATTAGGTGGAAATTAAATTTGACAAATTAGAAAATAGGTGGAAATTAGGAAATTGATGCAAATTAGGTAAATTAATTAATAATTTCTCATTCATTAATTAATTTACAAAAATAGGAGGAATTAATTAGCCAATTAAATAAACATTTAATTGTGACAAGAAGACTTAGGATAAACAAATAAATTATTTAACCTAGAGGGAAAATGCCAAACAAGATTAAATAAATAAATCATAAAAACTTTGGAAGATGAATTAACAATGCAAGAATGACAATTAGGTCTTGACAAAGGATCGTTGATATTGATTCGATCATGATTTTGAATTGATAAATGACCAGTGTTGATAAATGATTTGATTGAGATTGGTTGACAAAAATTAATGACAAATTGACCAAATTGACATGATTGGAAAGGACAAGGATCGATGACGAATCGATCGCAATATGACAAGATTGACAAGGACAAAGATCAACCAAAATCATGACTGAAGGTTGTTGTTGACAAGACCAAATTCGAAGGCGAGATGATAGAAGAATGACTCGATGCTCGCAAATGATAAAAACCAAGTGCGTGACCTAGGAGAAATGTTAATGCGATACAAAAACCTAAAATGAGGTAATGCGCAAATGTTAAAGTATGATCCACCACATCTTATTTGTCTATTCTAAGGGGAGCTAGGTTGTTGTGCTCGTAGGCCTGGACCTCCATAAAAAAAGGTGAATTTTTTTTCTTTGCATTTTACTAGAAGATTCTATCTAATAAACTATAATGTATTGTTTAACTTCTAAACATTTATTGTTCAAATAAACTATTCAAAACAAAATTCAAAATAAAAAAATTCTTGCAATTTAATTTTTCCAATTATTCAACTTCCACTTCCAAACTATTTTTCTATTAAATATTGTTTGCATGGGTTTTGGGGATGATTTTTTTATTTCCTATTGATTATTTAACTTCTAAACATTTATTGTTTAAACAAACTATTCCAAAATAATTTCAAACCAAAAAGTTTTTTGCAATGTAAGTTTTTCTTATTATTAATCCCCAATTTCCAAACTATTGATCTATTAAATATTGTTTGTATGAATTTTGGGGGTGCTTTTTAACTTCTTTGATTAAAAACACATTTTGTAAAAGCTGGCACTAGTTCAATTAAAAACACATTTTGAAATTCTAATTAGGTTGCATCCATAGTTTGTCATTTCCTTCCTCACCTATTTTTATTTTCAATTTTTTTGAGGGGACCATTTAATTGTATGTGTGCTTGAAGCTTTTTGGAAGGCTATTATTTATTGTTAATTTGTATGTGTGGTTTAAGCGTTTTGGAAGGTTATTACTATTTATTATGAAGCTTTCTTCCAATATACAAAAAAATTTAATAACTCAAGTACACGTCGCTTTTTCTACGTCTATTGTGCTAATAGTGAAGCTAGTGTGGGTTTTTTCTACATGCATGGCTATCTAGAAGGTCTACCACTCTTTTAAAAATATATTGTCCTGGTGTATTTTATTTATTTTTTCAAAATATAGGTATGCTAGCATGCATAACGGATCCCACAACATGGATTGTTACTACCTAGAAGTCAAAACAATAGCTACAAACAGTTAAGTCACATGCACAGACAACCCAAAAGAATGTCAAAATTCAATGTACCTTTTAGAATCTATGGGTGCACAAAATTAGTTATAACAACTACTAGTACGCATCCCCCTATTGCATTCACTCAAGATCAATTAATCAATTGTTTTGCACAAATCAAAAGTGATTATTATTTTTGTTTTGAAAATAAAATTGATTTTATATAGTTGAGATTTGTATTTTTAAACTTAACATATTGTAGAAATTATTTATCTACAATATGATTGATTTAAAAAAATTGGTGTTAATAATTATGAATTACAATAAATTTAAAATTACTTTATTTACTAAAGTAGAAATTTCCTTTTTAAATATAAATAAGTCCAGGGGGTTGAGCTTAGTTGGTTAAAGCATTGAGTTCTCAATGAGGAGACCCAAGTTCAACTCCCAAGAGGGACATCTTTGTGGAATTATAAGTTGTGACTCTTGGTCTTCCATTGGTTGTATTTGTCACATTGTTTAAAGTGGATTTCTAAGTCGTGACCCTTGGTCTTCCAATTGTTGTTTCTAGTTGGTGCTCGAAAGGAGCTAGTATTTGTAATAAGCTTGCTCGAAAGGAGCTGGTATTTGTAATAAGTTTGTAATTGTTCTATGATACTTAATACAAAATATAAATAAATAAAAAATACCTAAAAATTTGATTATTCTTATAAATTTGTTCCTATAACACCATTTTTTAAAACCAATCATATTGTAGATAAATAATTTCTACAATATGTTAAGTTTAAAAAGACAAATCTCAACTATATAAAATCACGTGTATTTTCAATAGGGGGAAGTGTACTAGTAGTTCTTATAGCTAATTAATCAAATGGGATGGCAAAAAGGGGATTAATTAACTAGGTTAATTAATTAGGAGGAAACGGGTTAGAGAATTAATTAATTAGGAGGAATGGGATAGGGAATTAATTAATTAGATTAATTAATTAGAAGAAAAGTATTTAAATTTGATTAAATTAATTAACCAAATTTAGGTGTCTAAATTTTGCCCCTCTTCGTAGTGGCGCTAGAATAGTGTCGGTGCGAAGAAAAATAGAACACTTGAGAGTGGGGAAGCGAAAAATGCCCCAGGCCTGACAAAGGAATGGTGAGGGATCCCCCCTCGAGAGGGTGCATGGGGAAAAAGGAATCGGGCTGTGTCTCAAAAGAAACATTTCCCCAATGGACATGATAGAAGGAAAGAAGTAGAATGGGAAGGGGAGAAGTATGCAAATGCAGTGAATGATATGGATGAAATGATCATGGAGCTCGAGCACTTGTGGAAAAGGATGCCATGTAGAGAACTTATTTTGATTTAGAAATGTCTGTGAGTCACCAAGGTATGAAGAATTGGGGTGGAATTTCACAGGCAATGCATGGAATGACACAAAAACAGACACACGTGCTAATCTAGCACCACACAGAGTTATACAAACCCTGCAGGCAGCGATACTAGAAGAACCCTAAGCAAAAGATATGCTCGAATGTAACATGAGATGACAAAGACCTCATGAGGGTACAACAAAGGGACATACCAAGAAGACATGCCAAGCAAAAACAAAAATCAACAAGAACACATCCTGAACCTTGTTATTCCTAGCAAACCATAATATAAAAGATTGTGGCGACAAAGAGGAAACAAAGCCCTTAGGAGCTTAAAAAGATAAATAAAGATAAAAAAGAATCAAAGCCAACACGAGGGCCTCAAATATCTTATTTCCTTGGGAAGGATACATCCTAAAGATGTCTGACTTGAGGAAGGATACATCCACCACAGACTAACGATGGGTGTTGGTAAGAAGGATACATCTCAGAACAACACCAAGATAAGATATTGATGATGGGACGACAAAAGGTACCTGATAGGATCATGATGACAAAGATGCTCTGGGATGATTGTTGAAGAACCAGTTGATAGGATATGATCTCGAAGGACAAGATCAATGAACGCCTATGTACAATGACACCTATATACAGGATACTATATACAAGACGAACTAAGAGAATATGGATGAAGGAAGAAGACCCAAGGACAGGCATGATGTTGCCCCTGTCAAGATAAAAAACCATGATAGATTGATGATTGACTGGATTGATTGAAGAGAGAGGAGTGATTGGAAGAAACTCGATGATGATGATGATGATTGGAAGATTTGATTAGATAGGAGTAATTGGAAGAAACCCGATGATGATGATGATTGGAGGATTCAATTAGATAGGAGTGATTGGAAGAAACTCGGTGATGATGATGATTGGAGGATTCGATTAGATAGGAGTGATTGGATAATTCAGAAGAATGGATAAGATTGGAATGCGAAGGGGAATTGAGAGGCAGATGAATTGATTCAAAAAGATGAGTGAAGGAAGTGTTGTTATGTGGAGCCAAATCAGACTCAGAGGTTAAATTTTCCCTACTTCGATCGGTGCGGTTTCTCCCCATATTTTTTGACAGGGGTTTGGGGGCAGTGCCCCGTGAGGCAAAAAAAGACTCATCCTTTTGCAAAGGCATCAATCATGGGGAGTGAAAAGGATGGGAGCGAGATTATGTTCCCACCCAGAGGGAACGGATTCCCACTAGAAGGGAGAGGCAGCGGGAGTGCATTCCCGCCTTGGTGAGAAGGTGCTCCTACCAAAGAGGATGGTGGCGAGAGTGCATTCCTACCGTGGTAGAAATGCCCTCCCACCACCCGAAGGAAGGGGACGAAAGAACGAGTGTTCCCGCTCGGAGATGGAATGGGAACCAAAAAGAGGATGGAGAGGGAACGATGATAGATGATTTGGAGGAACGACGAGGAAGGTGGCGGGAGAGAGGTCCCGCAGTGGTAGGAATGTGCTCCCACCACCCAAAGGAAGGGGGATGGCAGAACAAGTGTTTTCACCCCGTGATGGAATGAGAACCAAAAAGAGGATGGAGGGGGAATGGCGATAAATGATTTGGAGGAACGATGGGGAAATGCAATAGTGTGTTTGGAATTATACTTGGATTTTACATTAGTTGTACCAACATTTTTATTTGAAGTGCCTTGGGATATGTAACCAAGACCATGAGATCCTGGATGGGCTCCAAAGTACCTTGCTCATGTAGGCCTAAGCCTTTAGCTTGATAGTTCATTTTTTTCAAGTATTTTATCTAAAGTAGGATACTTGTTCTCTGGGTAACAAGATGCAAGTCCTTTGTCAGATGGAGGAGAATGGGTGGTGCATATTAGATGTTCTTCAGCTGCGAGGGAACTCCCATGGACGAATGTAAGCGAACCAAGGGGATACAGTGATGGTGGTGGGATGGTTTGGATAGGAGTAAATGGAGGATCAAGAGATGGAGGAGATGGAATGGTAGGATCTTGACTTGGAAGAGGGGATGATAAGGGTTCTTGAGATGGAGGAGATGGAATGGTAGGATTAATAATTCTTTCAACATGATTTGGGACAAGATCTTGGAATAATGAGATTAGTATGGATGGTGTGACGATGGATAAGTGGGTAGAATCTTTAGATAGAATGGATGGAAGAATGGGAGATTCAGTGACTTGGGTAGATGGAGTGGATGGAAGGAGGAGAGGTTCATAAACCGGGAGAGATGAAGTGAATAAAAGTATGGGAGATTCATCAACAACTAGAGATGGAGTGAATGGAAGGATGGGAGATTCATCAACTAGGAGAGATGGAGTGGATGGAAGGATGGGGAGTTCCTCAACTAGGCAAGATGGATTAGATGGAAGGATAAGAGGTCCTTCAATTAGGATAGCTAGAATGGATGGAACTATGGGAGACTCATCAACTGGGATAGATGGAGTGGATGGAAGAATGGAAGATTCATCAACTGGGAGAGATGGAGTGGATGGAAAGATGGGAGATTCATCAACTAGGAGAGATGGAGTGGATGGAAGGATGATAAATTCATCAACTAGGAGAGATGGAGTGGATGGAAGGATGGGAGATTCATCAATTGGGAGAGATGGAGTGGATCGAAGGATGAGAGATTCAACAACTGGAAGAATTGGAATGGATGGAAGGATGGGAGATTCATTAATTGGGAGAGATGGAATGGACAGAAGGATGGGAGATTCATCAAATGGGAGAGATGGAATGGATAGAAGGATGGGAGAGTCATCAACTGGGAGAGATGGAACATATAGAAGGATGGGAGATTCATCAACTAGGAGAGATGGAACAGATGGAAGGATGCGAGATTCTTCAACTGGAGTTTGGATGACAATAGGAATAGGTGACAGGGATTGTGGGTGGACAATCTTAATGGATGAAAGGTCTTCGATGGTGGTCGGAAGTGGGAGAGGAATGATAGATGTGGGAGTTGGAAGGGAAGCTAGTGGATTGAGATAAGATGTGGTGGATGATGGACTGAGATAGGAGGAAGTGGATGGTGGAGGATTGAGGTGAGATGAAGGATTGCGACTGGTGCCTTGTGATTATTCATGAATGTTCATCACAATAATAGATGAAAGTGGTGCTTGTAGATAACTGAATCCTGGTTGTGAAACAATAGGTTGTGATGTTACTTGAGGTTTGATTTTGTGGGGCACTGACCACTTGTGGCACTGATTGGACGATGTTGGCATTTTTGATGTTTATGTTGTGATTGTCATTGATGGACACACACTTGCATTGAGATCCTCTTTATATGTATAAGTTAGAACACAACCGGCATTTGTTCCAACTGGTATGTTTTATTATAGTCTTTAGACTATTGGTGTTTTGCAGAATGTGTTTCCCGATCTGAAGTGGCATATTAACCTCAAGCAGTACGAGGGATTAAAGCGGCATAACACATTTCTACCAGTCTTCATTTTTGTCAAACCGGTAACCGACATTTTATATGAACCTGTATACTCTGTGATGAGTTACCAACCGACATTGTGTGATGAGTTACCATCCACCTATTGTTTGACGGTGCTGACTCTGTAGCGGTGCTTTCTGTGACATATTACCAAGTATGTCCAAGTTCATTGAACCTAGGAAATCATAATGTAATCTTATTGGACCGACATGAAATCAGTTTCCTTTATAAGGACATCATGTCTAGGGTTTTAGGTTGTTGAAGTTGTTGTTGTTGCGATAGTTGATATTGCGGCTAGGGTTTAAGGTGGTTGAGGAGTTGGAGAGAATATGAATGTGTAGAAGACTGAAGTAATGCTGGAGTGCATTAAGAACGAGCTATCAAGGATCTAACCGAGCAGTCTGTGCTATTAGATAGATCAAACACTTGTTGATTACTCACATCTTTGACAAGTCTGTAGCCTTTAACCGGGTAGGCCCAAAAGCCTTTTGTAAATCCTCTAACAAGGTGGTTCACATCTATGGATCTAAAATCCTCTAGCAAGGTAGTCTTTAATCGGACTTATCTCCTAACAGAGATTGAGATTCCTCACAGGATCTGTTCTGGTAAAGAACATTGTAAGACCTTAACCGGTCTGGTTCCTATTCTGCAGATAGTTACTTGTGAGTTCCATCTCACCGTGGTTTTTCCCATTAAGGTTTCCATGTCAAAATATCTTGTGTTATGGTGTTTGTGCTTCTGTGGGTGAATGCATTATTAGCTATTTGGTTCGCATGTTTATTAACCGGTTTGTCTATTAAATTGTTTTACCGATTTACTGCTAGTCTTGCAAAGTGTTTAAGTACAAAGATTTTTGGCATACTAATTCAACCCCCCCCCCCCCTCTGAGTATTCATCAGATGAGTGGGGGCATAGATGATAATGGAAATGTGTAATTCATGCCCCTAGTCGCAGCTTGCATGACAAACGATGGCAGATTAGGATTAGATGAATGATTGAGATAGGATAAAATATAAGAATTGGATGGAGAATTTGAATAAGATGGAAGATTAGAACTGGATGGAGAATTTAGATAAGATGGGAGATTAGAACTAGATGGATAAGTGAGATAAGATGGAAGATTAGAATTAGATGGAGAATTTAGATAAGATAGAAGATTAGAATTGGATGGAGAAGTGAGACAGGATGGAAGATTATAAATGGATGGAGAAGTGAGATAAGATTGCGATGTGACCTAGAGATCTGTATCATTGGGTTGATCAACCATACCCTCGTAATCATCGGTATAGGGTGAAGTAGAAGAAAATGAGGAATAACCATACTCATCATAGTAGGATTGAGAGATTACTTGGGTATATGTGTCATAAGGTTGATCAACCATACCCTCGTCGTCATCGACGTAGGGTGAAGTGGAAGAAAATGAAGGGCGACCAAACTCATCATAATAGAATTGCGACATGGCGATTAGTTGATGAGTTGGAGAGATGAAAGATGAGAATGGATGATAGACCAAAGACCAAGATTAAATGGGGACTAGCCTTGAAGAAGTTGGAAAAAGGATGAAATTTGATGTTCAATTTGGGATATCTGATGTTCAACCTCTGACTTAGGAAGAATGAAATGATGATGTGAATTGGGAGACAAGATATGATGATGGACGATAACCTTGATGTTGGGAGATATGAGACAAAAGGTGATCTAGTCGAAAAATCAGCAGCATCTGGATGCAAAAGGGACACAATGACCGAACACTATGCGAAGCCAAGAACTAAAGGATACTAATCAAACAAGAATCTAGAGACTCGTGAACAACATAACACCTAGACCAAGGACATCTAGGACTAGAGAAACGCACAGATAAAGATATCAACTGCTAATAACCCAAAGATTTCTACCACAATGCGAAAAGTATAACGGTAGCGTGACAACTTCGAAAGACCAAAATCATAAGAGATAGATCCTGAAAGTTGGTAGATCAAGTAGTTTCTAAGACAATACAAACAACATAACAACAACACAATGACGTCTAAGACTGAGATCATAAAAGATAGGTGCAAACTACCGATAGATCAAGAAGTGTATAAATTAATGCAGACAACATAACGATAGTACAAATGATGTCTAAGACTGGGATCACAAAAGATAGACTCTAACTGCTGGGGAAACGTAAGATTGTAAATCAATGAAACTGAAATCCGACAACATAACGAGACAAATTGACAAATTATGACAAGATAAAGCCAACTCACTATAATAGGCCACAAACCCACCAAAATGAGATGCAAACCCGCTAGAACAAGATGCAAAACTGCTAAAAAAAGATGGGCAAGACTAAAAAATGCTTGGATAGCATAACGGCACCAAAAATGCAAACCCGTTGTTTTAGGGCGCAAACCCACTGTTTCAGGGTGCAAACCCACTGGAACAGGGTGTGAACCGACTGAAACAACACAATAGACAGTATAAAAAGGGAACCCACTAGAATAGGACTTTAAAATAGCAATACGCGAACCCTCTAGAGCAAGATGCAAACCCGCTAGAACAAAGAGCAAACCCGCTAGTTTGAGATGCAAACTCGCTGGTTGAGAAAATGACAGTGACTACGCTAATCATGACAATTTTGGCTCAGAGTTGACGGCATTCCTGCTAATACAATACTGCAAACCCGCTGAAACAGACCACAAACCCACTAGAATTGACTTCAAACACGCTAAAATTATACTTCGACAAAAGACTTGACACCAAACACAACAAGCATGAAGATCTGACCATAAAATAGATAAAATCAGTTAAGTACAACCCTATGGATAGTCAAATGATAGTATGTGTTAAATCTTGTTTCCTAGAATACCATATCCAAGCGGATAGATAGAAGCTTGACATCATTGACTCCACCCTCGACACACACTTCTCGGGCATGCCAATTTTTGAATTCTTGGGTAATCACTTCCTGATGAATTTTCTATCTCGAATTGGGGGTACATGAGGAGTTTCTTCAGTATGCACGTATCACAACACCTGAGTTAACACATAGAAGGATTTTTTGATACTAAAAAATAGTTGGCTCATAGTAATTTTCCGACGGGTCTAGTCCAACAATGGATTCTTGAAGCAAGCCACTTAAGACTTTAATTGAGCTTATCGATGCAGAGAAGGCCTCCACATATGATGAATTCACTCAACACTTTAGCCGTTTGACTAGATTTTTATATAGCATCTCGAAAAACATTGCCTGAGGTTGCGCTAGGAGAGATGCTATCCCCAATGTGCCCCTATTTTGAAACACTCCCTTGAGGTGATGAGGCCCCCAAGTGGTGATTTGCTACTAAATATAAAAAATGAGTGTCGCTAACACTTTTCTTTTGCACCAACGACCACGAGAGCTAGAGGGAGAGGATAGTGTGTGTTAGCAGTAGGACCACTCTACAGATGCACACACGTGCAAGACACGAAATACATGGTGTTCATTCCTTTACTTGAATTGAAGTGTGCCTAATTACTCAGAAGACACAACATGTCCATTCCCTTAATTGAGTTGAAGTGTGCCTAATTAATCAATAAGACACAAAATAAAGAAGAAAATGAAACAAATAAAATGAGAAAATTTGTTTCAATGAAACCCCATTCACTTAAGCGGTCCTACAAGCAAAATGTTAGTGTTTAAACACTTAGGGGTCTTCTTATAGCTTGAAATGTTGCACAAACGTTAGTAAAAACCATCCAACAACACACAAATTAGCTGATTAGTACTAAAATAGCATGTTGGAAAATACAATAAATGATAATTAGCGATCCCGCTATTGTATGGCGCAAACCTGTTGTTTTAAGAGAACCCGATGTTTTAGGGCGCAAACCCGTTGTTTCAGGGCACAAACCTGTTGTTTCAGGGTACAAACCCGTTGGTTTAAAACACGTTCTCACTGTATGTCTAAAATGCCAACACACAGGTTAGCTGATTAGTACCAAAAATAACATTCGAAAAAATCATATAAATTATAATGAGCGATCCCGCTACTGTGTGGCGCAACCCTATTGTTTTAAGTGAACTCGTTGGTTCGGGGTGCTGACCCGCTATTTCATAGACAAAAGGAAATTATCATCTATAAAAACCTGAAACTTAAAGAAAAATTTACCTTCTGTACAAAAGTGATGATGATGATCTCACGGTCATATGAAAATGATATTAGTGAACTTGCGGTTTTAGGGCGCAAACCCGCGGTTTTTGGGCCCTAACTCGCAATTTCGTAAAATCATAGAATTGAGAAAATAGACTTCTACCTAGGTGGAAATTAGCTTGTAGATCCCCTTTTTTGCCCACAAGTGCTCAAAATCTGCAATAAATGCACTCAAACAACAAAAAATGTTAAATGACCTGTAAAGTGGGTCCCACCGAGTGTGCGAGAAAATGTGCATGCTAAACTAAGGGTTAAAAGAACAATCTAAATAACCAAGCAAACACAATACATCATACACCTCAAGATTAAAATAGTAAAATCAAAGCAAAAACACAAAGAAAAGCTATGCAAACCCAAAATCCTTGCTTTGATAAGATTATTTCGCGATTGGATGTGTGCTCATGACGTCGATTCAGATGCTTGATTGTGCTCCATGATTTGATATGTTGATTGGATTTAGGATATGTGGATTTGATGGTATGAAGTGTGGATAAAATTGGGCATTACGACAGTATGATTAAAAAAAGGTGGATCAGAGAGGATTTGGTCCAAAAATGGGGGGGATTAAATAGGCAAGATGAGGAAGGGAAGGGGAGGTGAAGAGGAGACACTTGTCCTCCAAAAAGGACAAGTGGCTCAACTAGATGGAAAAAGAATGACATGTGTCCATGAGGACATATGTCTATTTTGGGCAAAGCCACCCAAAATAGGATATTCTCCTCAAAATAAGGAAATGGTTAGGATGTGCACACATGTGTGGGAGGTTACAAGGGATAAGATAAGGTTGGTTAGGATAGGATGACTAGGATAGGATAGGGTTGGAAGGAGAGGGTTGGTTAGGATAGGATTGGAAGTAGGCTTGGAAGAAAGTGGTTAAAATGTAGGAGCCATGTGCTCAAATAGGATTTGAGTCTAATTAATTAGTTAAATTAATCAATCCATGGGGATTTTGGGAAAAGGGACATTTAATTAATTAAAGGTAATTAATCAAATGGGATGGAAAAAGGGGATTAATTAACTAGGTTAATTAATTAGGAGGAAACGGGTTGGGGAATTAATTAATTAGGAGGAATGGGATAGGGAATTAGTTAATTAGAAGAAAAAGATTTTAATTTGATTAAATTAATTAACAAAATTTAAGTGCCTATAGTAGATTACTTTAAAAGAATAAAAAACTTTATCCTCGTCAATTCTTACAAAGTCTAGCAAAACAAAGTTGTGGAAAATGAGAAAGGAAAACCCTTTTGTTAAAAACCTTTGGACAAATACGCAAAGGTGATGGCGAGGTTCCCACATTTAGGGAGTCTCATGAGAATTGGATTGAAGGGGCCCTTGGGATCTCGAGCCTCATGTGGGATAGAAGGTGCATTACATCACATTATCCATGCTTTGAAGAATTTTTATTGAAACAAATTATATGCAATTGGGTCATCTTTGTGATTACAGTTTACCACCTAAATTCTAGAAATTCTTGAGGCCCAAGGATAAGGAAAGAAGGGTGAGCACTGGTCATAACTAGGGAGACTGGTATGTCTTTGATGATTACACTAAATTTAGAGTATATTTTTTTAAAGGAACCCCAAATTTGTTGCCAAGAACTATTCCTAATAGGGTCACATACCTAGAAATTGTGAGGTAATTGCAACATTCTAATTTCATACGTTTTAGCTATAATAACAAGCAGTCTCATATGCCTTCCATGTTGTGCTTTAGGGATTTCACAATTACTAATATAGAGGGATATTCCTATTGGGATCCAAGAATACTGAGAGGGGGGGGTGAATCAGTGTTCTGCCGGTATGAACAATTTTTATCCTTTTATACCATACACATATAAACCGATAAACAAATAAACATATAACAAGAAGCAAATAAACCATCCACATAAATGAACACCATAACACACAAAATTTATATGTGGAAAACCTCAAAGAGGAAAAACCATGGTGGGATTTGTGACCCACAATATCAGTTCCCTGGCCATATGAAAAGATATTACATATAATAGGGGCCTGCACATGCAAGAAGGCACATTGCTTAGAGCATACTGCTCATCACTAAAGAGCCTCATTGACTATAATCTTTCTGCTAAAGTAAATTACTAAAAATGAACTCAAGAATGAATCTGCTATGCCAAATAGAGTTCTGGTTCTGGCTCTGCTCTGTACAGGTTCATAAACCCTGAACTACTACCAGTATCTCTTCTCCTCCAAGAATTATTTTCCAAGCTATCTATAGATCATTGCATGATATAACATTCACATACAAAATGATCTTCATACATATATTTCACACTATAAAATTTTGCTATATTCTCTTACATCCACACATTTCTTTTTTTCTCAAAATAACCTAGCAGACTGACCTATAGACCCATTACAAATAATATGCCTTATGTCGGCTTATAATACATTTACAAAATATATTCAATGTCGGCCTTGACAATAATTACAAAATGATTTATTAAGTAAATCATCCTTGATGTCGGCTTCTAATGAAGTATTGATGTCGGTGTTGGTGCCGGTGTAGCCCTAAATGCTCCAAAGTCGGTATTTGTCGGTGTATGCCTCCTAGTGCCTGTATATGACTTCCATCTGATCTTGTTGCCATCAATGACAACAAAATGAATCCAATGAGTGTCAACTGCCAATAATCTCCCCCTTTGGTATTGATGGCAACACTCATGTGAAAAATGGATTCCCTGTCAGTATGCTCCCCCTGAGCAATACATTCCATCTGATATCCTGATATCCTTCCCATGTATTTTTATCTCATATTCTCTGATATTTTTCACATATATGCATACTCCCCCTTTAACATTAATGCCAAATACTGGTGAAAGAATTGAAAGAATTTCAGAACAAAAGAATAAATGAATACTGTTAGTTTCACTGGAGCTTAATCATCTTCAAGATTTTTGGGTATGCCTTTTGCAATAATTGAAGATATGTATCCCAGCGAGTTTTGAAAGTATCAGAAATGGATGCTAGTCCACTTAGTAAGTGGGAAAGTGTTTCCTTCTCTTGGACATCTACCAGTGTGGGTTTAGCTATCATGTCCATGCACTCTCTCTTATGAACACCCAATGAATCTAATCTAGGACTTACCAATCCTCTTAGACTTCTTTCTCTTCGCAGATTTTATCTCTCTCCTTCTCAAAAGCAAAAAATTGGTTCTCCAAGGACAAAATTTGTCCATCAACAGATGTGGTCAGTGCAATCAATCCATCAACATAATTAGCAATTTTAGCTATCTTATCATATAACTCATTTAATTTGCTATCTACATTAGCCGTAAGAATTTCTATGTTACAACACACCCTATAGATATTTGTACATTGTTTTAAACAAACCTCAATAGGAATAAGTTTTTCCTCAATTTTCTTCTTCTTTGTTTCTATAATTTGATCAAAAGCTATTCTTTTAGCTACTGTGAATTTATCCAAAGCCTGTTGGTCTGCAATCTGCCTTAGAGATTGAAAATTGTTAGAGATATGCTATGTTAGAGTCTTGAGCTTGCCGAAAGGGCTTTCTCCATCTTCAATCTGATAGTCAGGTATTAATTTGTGCAACATTGTGACCGATTGATCAATTATTCCTTTATCTGTAGTACCTTCCTTCAGTAATTTCTAAGTAGCCATCATCATCAATTTAGTTGGACTCAACTCAGAGACTGATTTCTTCTCAACCTGAGAAGTGTCAATTTCCAAAACCTTTGTTGGGGAATCAATTTTAACTGTCAGTATGTACTCAGTTACTTTTACCTTGTCCATCTCAGCCTCTTTTCACTGGTGGCTTCGCTACTTGGTGCAGTATCAGTTACTGTCAATGGAGTATTATCCACAATATTTATAGTGTATAGTATATTGCCTTGCTAAAAAATGGTCTATGTCGGTACAGACTGTACACTCTCCTTAACTGTCGATTGTGTCTGAATATTTATAGTTATTGCCGGTTGTGTTAAAATTGGAGTTGAACTGCCCAAAATACCTTTCCCTTTTAATTTGTCAAGAATGGTGGAAGTTGTTACCCTTGCAATTCTTCTTGAGATGTGAGAAAATCTGGGTTTTTCTAAAAGAATTCGATCCATCCCTTACTAGTCTCATTTATCACCTCATTTACTCTCCCCATCATAAGGCTTATTTGTCAGGGTTTACTACTGAAAACTATCCTATTTGCAGTATCTATGCATCTTTGTATTTATTCATTATTTACAGCACCACACATTTCCAAAAGTGCTACTTCCTTAATCTCCCTATCTCTCTTGACAGCGTCAAGTCTTCTATCCTCAAGTTTATTATACAAGGATAAAGGTATCTCCTTCAAAATTTCAACTAAGGCTTTCTTATAAATGTCTATATACAACAAAATAGCCTCTTCTAATTCATTTTTCTCATTCTCTTCTTAATATTCATAATACTTTGATACATTTTTCAATATTCCATCTTTTGTAATTTCATCAATAAGCTCAGCACAGGTCATTCTGGTCTTACTGGTTTTAGTATCATCACCCTTCTTTTTGCTTATCGTTGCTGGTGTGACTGGTTTCCTCTTTTGCATAGGCTTCCTTGTCGGTGGTGGAGGTGTAGTAGGCTTAGTTGCCTTTCTAACAAGTCTCCTCCTAGGCTCTGCCTTCTTTTTCTCTACCGGTGATTGTACCACATTCTTCCTTTGTACCCTTCTGAAAGCCAGAGGTTCATTATCCTCAGAATCTGAATTAGAAGTGATAGGGGAAATGTGAACTTGTGGCTTCTTCACTTCTGCAGTACCAACCTCTGTCGGTTTAGCTGCCTATTTGGATCCTGCACCCAGTTGAGTGTCTATCTTATAAATTACATCTTGTACATATGCATACATCTTTTCTATTTTCTTCTCTCTTCTCTTCCTGTTAAAACTGGTTTTCACTTCAAGAGCCTTCTCTCTTGATGTACCAAAATGCTTTGTTTTATCATCTAATGGGGCATCTAACAACATTTTTGCATAGAGTTCAAAATTTCTATCATCCACCTCATATCCAAGCTCTATCACCCATATTGTCCGTGGTTCAACTGCTTCAATAAAAGTTTAATCTATTTTTACGATAAAATAGATATCAGTGGAATACTTCTCCACAATGTTCTTTGATATTCCTCCCTTTGCCTCACGTTTTCTTGGAATGTCTTCCTTGATCTCTGCTGGTACCAAGACCGGCGATTGCTTCCCTAATCTGCATACCTACCAGCATGTCAAGAGCCCAACGCTTCTTCCCTAGACTAGGTAGCTCAATCAAGAAGTAAAGGATTAAACAAACAATCAAATTTCCATATCTAAAAGTGCCTTTCTTGATTCCTTTGATCTTACCAAGGTTCAACATCAATTCACTCCTCATCCATTCACATAAATCATACTTTACATTATTTCTTAGCATCTGATATGCAACATGAATGCATGAACTAGCAACAGAATTCAATCAGTTGGATTGAGTTACCTTGTAACCTATTATCATGCTTGCAAATTTTACATCAATGTCGGTGATTGTGCTTATCCTCAGTGATCTGCTATCAAACGTTGCACCAGTGATTTTTTTGATCTCATTGTTGGAAACTTTCTTGTCAGGTTCTTGTCTGACTTTGGGTAAGTCGGTAACTACTTGAATATCCTCCTTCATGATCATGTAAGGCCTATCTATCCAAATAAATTCATTGTGAACCCTGCTCAAAATGTATTTGATAACCTCATCTTTGAATTCGGGTATGTACAAAATACCAGTTAACCCTAGATCCTCAATTGCTTTGTATTCCGGTTTGATGGTTTCGGAGTCTCCCAATATCACGGATTGATACATTTTTTTGATGTCCTATGTGCCCAAATCCTCCAGGGTGCAGTGAATGTATGTCATGACATCTTCAACATACATTACATCATCAAGAACCCTAGAAAATGCTCTCACAGAGTCTACCTTTTTAGCAATTATGGGAACCTCCTTAAATACTGGCCTTAGCCTATCCTTGACTTCAACAATGGTGGGATTTGCAATGAAAGTAGGAGCTGAAGATCCAGATGCCATTTCAAAAAATACCTGAAAGTGATCATAAGAGTGCTTCAGATAACTGCTCAAAATCCTTTCACAATGCTTTTGCTTGCTCTTAACTCGC
This sequence comes from Cryptomeria japonica, assembly GCF_030272615.1. Classification (NCBI taxonomy): domain Eukaryota; kingdom Viridiplantae; phylum Streptophyta; class Pinopsida; order Cupressales; family Cupressaceae; genus Cryptomeria; species Cryptomeria japonica. The sequence goes on along the minus strand of NC_081415.1, from coordinate 204,667,330 downwards.
CTTTTCTTCGCTCTAAATGCTTGAATGCTTGGTGAGTTAAAATGATTTCACTTACCCCCTTTTATCAGTAAATAAAACCCTAATTTTTTGTAATAAATGCTTCACCAACAACCCTACAGATGTCGGTTTCACAGTCATGTGTCAGGTGAACCTTCATTGATGATGAACACAACTCTCCAGATCTCCTTAGATCTCTTCCGGGGTAATATAAAAAATTTAGAAATGACTTTGCCAACCCCTAACACTTATGCCTTAGTTACCGGTGGAATTTCCTGTCGGTGGAGGAATTAACTTGTTCTACTGGTGGAGTTACCGGTGTAGATCCATCTCCACTTGGTTCTTGTATTTCATCTACCTTCTGCTTTCCTTTCTCATTATTAACCGGTTGAGTCTTGCTTCTGCAATACTTAGCAATATGACCTATTTTTTGCATGCATAACATGTAACATTATTCTTCTAAATTGCTTTGACATATCTGGTATCATTTCTTGACCTACAATGATTAGCAAAATGCCCAAACTTTCCACATGCATGACATTTAACATTCATTCTGCAATCTTATGATCTATGACCACATTTCTTGCAATTTGTGCATTGACCGGGAATAGAATTGTAGTTTTGATTTGCTTTATTTCTACATTTTTTATCCATATGCCCAAATTTGTTGCAAACAAAACATCTACCATTGAATTTATAAGTGTTTGTGGTGAAAATGGATAAAACCATATTGAAAGACTAAATAGATTCAACCACAAAACCCTAGCCTAATAATAACAAAGAACCTGTTAGGTCCCGGAGACAACTGAGAGGGGGGGGGGGAGGGGGGGTGAATCAGTTGTCAAATAAATTCAAACCAAAAACAACTTAACCAGCTTAATGCTTAATACCGGTAAACCAGTTCAATATGCCGGTAGATAGTTTTAATAGTTAATTGCTATACCGGTAAGGATTAGTGCATGAAACATAAACACAAAGTCATCTACAACACATAACACCAATATTTGTACGTGGAAACCCTGTAAGGGGAAAAACCATAGTGGGAAACCTTACCCACAATCAGATGATACTACTGCAGATAGTAAGTGTACATAAATGGGGTTTGTACATGCAGAAAGGCCAACTGCCTAGAGCTCACTGCTCAATCACAAAATGGGAGTCACACTGACTACAGTTGGATGGTTAAATCCAATAAGAATGTACTGCACAAAATAGCATCTTCATATGTTGGATTCAGTACCGGTGTAGTTCTGATTGTCTTCACAAAAACCCTTCCTTCAATCTTCAAATGATGTCTGCATGTATAGCTCTACTTATTCTCGCATATACCTTCACACAATCCTTTTTCGCATTCCACATCTGATCTTTCAAATAAGATCTTACATTTATACCATAACCTAAGACCAATTTTAGTAGGTCGGCTCTACAAGATATTACAATAAAAACATTTTACAAACAATACAATATCTGATGCAATAACCGATTGAACATGTCGGCTTAATGAATTTACAACAATAATTGATCATCTCCATAGTGTGTCGTGCTGATCTGGAAAAGATAAACCTGTACCTATTTGCCGGTAACAACAAATATGCAAATATGAATATACCAATGAACAAAACTCCAGGACAAGATGTCCAAATGATGTCTTCGACATAACCATGTGTTTATCATATCATTCTGAGTGTCGGTGATCATTATATCTTGCCAGTGTACCAGATAGCGGTGACTGTGCATGAGTCACTTGCTTGCCGGTGAATGTTGTTGATTCTCCAAAGTGCCAGAGTTGATAAGAGTTTAGTAGGTGTTGACATCAATGACAAAACCATACCAAAATACCAACAATCTCCCCCTTTGGCATTGATGGCAACACAAGATGGAAAAACCATCAAAGTGCCAAAACAGAAATGCCAAATACCAAAAACCAACAATCTCTGAAAAGAGATCATAACCAGAAATCAAAATAAAGATACAGAGAGTAATAATCTCTCCTAAACAACAATCTCTCCCCCTGGGAGCAACATGTGTTTTCCTTGTGTTTTTCAAAGTTTTTCCATACCAATCTCTCCCCCTTTGACATCAAATGCCAAAGTTACAATAAAACCAAGTTCATATACAAAATACCAATCAATTCAATATACTAACTACTCCCACTGAGAAGTAGCTTCCCATCAAAGACCAGAATAAAAGATTTCTTTGTTAATTCTGTCGGTGGATGACAATCATCAATTGTCTAAGTCTCTACCGGTGGTGGTATGACTCCAAGCCGATCTCTGAGATATTCAAAAGTCTCCTTAGGCAAAGGTTTAGTGAAAATATCTGCAATTTGCTTTTTAGTATTCACATAAATCAGTTTTATCTCCTTTGCTTCAACATTTTCCCTTAGAAAATTTAGTTTGATAGAAACATGTTTGGTTTTAGAATGTAATACCGAATTCTTAGATATATCAATTGTTGTAGTGTTATCACAATAGATAGTAATAGGTTCCTTGCATTTTACCTTTATGTCTTTCAACATTTGCTTAAGCCATAGTACCTATGTATAGTTAGTTGTTGCTGCAACATATTCTGATTCTGCTGTTGATAAAGATGTACAACTTTGTTTCTTACTCAACCAAGAAACTAATTCATTTCCAAGAAAGAATGCTCCACCAGTGGTGCTTTTTCTATCATCCACATCTCTTGCCCAATTTGCATCTGTGTATGCACATAATTCAAATTTTTCATCTCTGGGGTACCATAATCCAAGATTTATATTGCCTTGTAAGTACCAAAAAATCCTTTTTACTACTGATTCATGATTTCTCTAGGATTACTTTGAAATCTTGAAACAATACATACTGCATTCATAATATCAGGCCTGGTTTGTGTCAAATATAGTAAACCTCCTATCATAGATTTGTATCTAGTCAGATTAACAGGTGTAGATTCATCCCTTTGTGATAATTTGTCATTTGTTGTCATAGGTGTGCTTACTGGTTTAGAGTTCTCCATCCCAAATTTCTTTAGTAACTCTTTTAAGTATTTGGATTGACTCAAGAATATACCTTTATCAATCTGTGAAATCTACAATCCTAAAAAGAATTTTATTTCTCCAATCATAGACATTTCAAATTCTTGCTGCATTTTAATAGAAAATTCTTTACATAACCCATCTTCTCCTCCAAAGATTATATCATCAACAAATACTTCTATAATCAAGATGTCATCATTAGTTACTTTATAATATAAATTGTTGTCTGCATTTCCTTTAGTAAAACCAATCTTTAAAAGATACTTATCCAATCTTGCATACCAAGCTCTTGGAGCTTGTTTTAATCCATACAAAGATTTTCTTAACCTGCAAACCATATCATTGTCATCTGTCAAATAAAATCCATCAGGTTGTTCAATGTACACTTCCTCTTCAATATCTCCATTCAAAAATGCACATTTAATATCCATTTGATAAACTTTGTAGTTCTTATGTGCTGCAAAAGCCAAAAATAATCCGACTGCCTCAATTCTAGCTACCTGTGCAAAGGTTTCATTGTAATCAACTCCTTCCTTCTGAGAGTATCCCTTACACACTAGTCTTGTTTTATTTCTGACAACCTTACCATCTTCATTAAGTTTGTTTCTAAATACCCATTTGGTTCCAATTATATTTTTATCTTTAGGCCAGGGAACTAATGTCCAAGTGTTGTTTTTCTCAATTTGTTCTAATTCTTCTTCCATAGCTTTAATCCAAAATTTATCTTCACATGCCTCATTAACAGATGATGGTTCAGTTTGAGAAATAAGACATACCTCTTCATTTGCCAATCTTCCTCTTTTCATAACTCCTTAAAACTTGTTTCCAAATATCTGATCTTCAGAGTGATTCAGTCTTACATACCGGGGTGTCTTTGTTTGTTGTTGTTCCTTAGTTACTGTGGAATCCTCAAATGATACCGGCGTAACTGGATCTTCATTCTATATCGGTGGATTCAGTGTAGGTTCATTTGTCAAAATTTCTATTGCCGGTTCAGAGTCTATATACCTTGAAGTTCCTCTAAATTGTTGATCAATTTTTACATTTGTACTTTCAACAATTTTCTGCAATCTTTTGTTAAAACATCTATATGCCTTGCTCTTAGATGAATAACCAAGAAATATTCCTTCATCACTTCTAGGATCAAATTTGCCAATATACTCCTCTCTTCTGATATAACATTTACTTCCAAAAATTCTGAAATACTTAAGAGTAGGAGTATTACCAAACCATAGTTCATGAGGAGTCTTACCGGTTTCACCTTTGATGTGAATTTTGTTGAATGTATAGACCGCTATACTGATTGCCTCTCTCCAATATACATGTGGTAGGTTTTCTTCTGATAACATACTTCTTGCTGCATCCAAGATAGTTCTGTTTTTCCTTTCAACAACTCCATTCTGTTGTGGTGTCCGTGGTGCTGATAGTTGTCTTCTGATTTGATTTACTTCACAAAATGTATTAAATTCCTTAGATGTAAACTCACCTCCTTGATCTGATCTTAAACATTTGATTTTCTTACCGGTTTCATTTTCTACCATTGCTTTGAACAGTTTGAACTTTCCAAGTGCTTCTGATTTTCTTATCGGTTTCATTTTCTACCATTGCTTTGAACAGTTTGAACTTTCCAAGTGCTTCTGATTTTTCTCTGAGAAAGGTAACCCAACACATTCTAGAATAGTCATCAATGATTAGCATGAAATATCTATCACCTTGTAAGGTTTTAGTTCTAGCTGGACCACATAAATCAGTGTGAATCAAATCAAGAGCATTATTGGATTTTTCTGGAATGCTTTTGAAACTAGCTCTAACTTGTTTTCCAAATTGACATTCCTTACATACTGTATTCTGAGGTTTGACAATTTTAGGTAAATCTCTAACTGCCTTAGTAGTACTGATCTTTACCATGCAATCAAAGTTTACATGACAGAGTCTCTTATGCCATAACCAACTTTCATCTATATGTGCAATTAAGCATGTCTTTTTGCTGTTATTCAAATGAAAGATATTACCTCTAGTCTGATTACCGGTTGCAATTTCCAAACCAGTTCTATTCATGATTTTGCATTTTCCATTTTTGAATTGTAACTGAAAACCTTTCTCAACTAATTGACCGACACTCAAAAGATTATGCTTTAATCCTTCAACATAGTAAACATTATTAGTGTTATGCTTTCCATCAAGAGATATTGTACCCTTACCTTTGATTGAACAAGCTTTGTCATCTCCAAATATTACTAATCCTCCATTGTATTCTTGAAAGTTCAATAATTTACCTTTGTCTCCTGTCATATGATGTGAGCATCCTGAATCAATAATCCATTCATCCTTTACTTCAACTTTAGTTGCCAAGGCCTGTACTACCGGTTGAGCAGTAGGTGTCGATTGATCTTCTAATATAGCAAAAAAAACCCATCCATTGTTTGCTGGATCCTCATCAAAATCATCAGTCACACCTTCATCAGCAATGTAACAAGATTTGTCTTTATTCTTCTTAAATATGTATCTCTGATATTCAAGGTTAGGCTTGTATGTTCTTCTAGCTTCTTCTCTTAGTCTGGCATGTCTATCAGGGCATCTTGAAGCCATATGACCAATATTATTGTAGTTAAAACATTTAAAGGGTGCTTTACCTTCATACTTACTTCCAACTGGACCTTTACGCATTTTCCTTGCAAATAGTGCTTCAAGTTCTTCATTTTCTTTCCCGCTTTCTTCAAGTTCTCTTGCATAAAAGGCTTTCCAATCAGATTTGTCAAATGATAGAACACATGATGTTGATGCTTTGAAGGCCAAATCTATCTTTATTGTAGCAACAGGACCAAATTCTTCAATTTCAAAAGCTGAAAGTTTCCCAATTAATGTATCCCTAGTAACTGGTGTATTAGGCATTGTTCTTAACTCATTTATAGCAGTGACTTTCATTTTATATGTCAGTGGCAATCCTCTCAAAACTTTTGAAACAATTTCATCTTCACTTAAGGTTCCTCCATAACATTTAATACCCAAAACAATTTCATTTACTCTTTCCATAAAAGCAGAAATCCTTTCATCTTCTTCCATTTTCAGATGTTCATACCTAACCCGAAAGCTTTCAAGTTTTGCAATTTTGATTGTGGAATCTCCTTCATTCAGTGTTTCCAAATGATCCCAAATAGCTTTAGCAGTAGACCTATCTGATAGTCCCATGATTTGTTGATCTGATAATGCGCTCAAAAGTGCTTCTCTTGCTTTGCAATCATTTTCCTCATCTTTAGTCAAGTTAGCTGGACTAGGCTGACCTTGTACAGCAGCAGTATAACCATTCTTTGTAACATCCTAGATGTCTTTTCCAATGCAATTTAGATGTGTCTCCATTCTGATCTTCCATATGCCATAGTTGGTTCCATCAAGTTTAGGACTGTCCTTCTTGAAATAATTAGTAGACATTGATCTCCTCAAGCTGTTAAACTTCTGCAAAAGAGTACTAAGCTCCGATACCAATTGTTAGGTCCCAGAGACAACTGAGAGGGGGGGGTGAATTAGTTGTCAAATAAATTCAAACCAAAAACAACTTAACCAACTTAATGCTTAATACCAGTAAACTAGTTCAATATGTCGGTAGACAGTTTTAATAGTTAATTGCTATACCGGTAAGGATTAGTGCATGAAACATAAACACAAAGTCATCCACAACACATAACACCAATATTTGTACATGGAAACCCTGTAAGGGGAAAAACCACGATGGGAAACATTAACCACAATCAGATGATACTACTACAGATAGTAAGTGTACATAAATGGGGTCTGCACATGCAGAAAGGCCAACCACCTAGAGCTCACTGCTCAATCACAAAATGGGAGTCACACTGACTATAGTTGGATGGTTAAATCCAATAAGAATGTACTGCACAAAATAGCATCTTCATATGTTGGATTCAGTACCGGTGTAGTTCTGATTGTCTTCACCAAAAACCCTTCCTTCAATCTTCAAATGATGTCTGTGTATATAGCTCTTCTTATTATCGCATGTACCTTCACACAATCCTTTTTCGCATTCCACATCTGATCTTACAAATAAGATCTTACATTTATACCATAACCTAAGACCAATTTTAGTAGGTTGGCTCTACAAGATATTACAATAAAAATATTTTACAAACAATACAATATTCGATGCAATAACCGATTGAACATGTCGGCTTAATGCATTTACAACAATAATTGATCATCTCCATAGCGTGACATGCTGATCTGGAAAAGATAAACCTGCCGGTGTAACCCTGGACATATTTGCTGGTAACAACAAATATGAAAATATGAATATACCAATGAACAAAACTCCAGGACAAGATGTCCAAACGATATCTTCGACATAACCATATGTTTTCCATATCATTCTGAGTGCCGGTGATCATTATATCTTGTCGGTGTACCAGATAGCGGTGACTGTGCATGAGTCACTTGCTTGCCGGTGAATGTTGTTGATTCTCCAAAGTGCTAGAGTTGATAAGAGTTTAGTAGGTGTTGACATCAATGACAAAACCATACCAAAATACCAACAGATCCACCATAACATGTGAAGATTACATAAGACAATGCAAATCAAATGAAATCACAAAGATTATACCATCACATGTCCAATAGAGTTTGGATCTCCATTCTTCCTATCTCCATTGATCTTGCTTGATATATTTTCTCTCAGATTTTATGTGTGCACAAGAGCTCAACAAAGAATGGAAATGTGGTTGCAAGTAGGCTTGATCGCATATGAAAGTTCGAATGCTAGAGTAGTTGGGGAGTCAGCGGGGGTTTGATAATGAAGGCTTGATTAGAATGATTCCATTGATTAGGGTTGATAATGAAGGAAGCATATCCTTATATAGAAGACACTATAGGTAATGAAGGGATAAGATTTAGAGGTGTAAAAGATAAATGGTCAGCTATGATTAGAGTGTAGGTAGAAAAAATAAGAAAATAATGAGAGGGTAGGTAGTGTAGGAATTAAGAGATGAATGACATGTGTCATAGGTAGAAAAGGTAAATGAATTAATTAAATAAATAAAGATTTATTTAATTAATGGAAGAAGTGGGATGAATTAAATAAATAAGATATTTATTTAATTTAGGAAAAGGATAATTTAAATAAATAAATGTATTTATTTAAATGAGAAATAAGGCTAGAAGAGGATAAATGAATTAATTAAATAAATATTCATTTAATTAATAGAAGAATTAGGCTAAAGTAATTAAATAAATAAAAATATTTATTTAATTAGACATGACAATTTTAGATGTCTACAATAAGCATTAGATTGCCTTAATGGTTTCCTCTGTTTTGATGAGTTATGCATACCGATTGTCTGATCTTCATTTGCAGTACTAGAGCTTTCACCTTGTACAAATCCAAGTCCTCTAGAATCATCAATCTGTCTTTGTCTTTTCAATAAGTCATCCAACTGTGCAGCACTGATCCTACACTTTTCTTTATACTCACTTGCAGTAGTCAGATCATCTCTCAGAGTAGTTATTTGTCTTTCAAGTTCTTGTTCATTGTTCAAGGAGTGTGCCAAATCAGTTCTAAACAAATTATTCTCATGAGTCAATCAGCCACATTCATCAAATTTGTTCTTCAGAGATATAACAAGATTATCTTCCTTCTTCTTTCTGTCCTCAATATCTTTTGATAACCTCATAGTCAGATCTTGCATTTCATTCTTCATGAGCATGTTTTCTTGACTTAGTTTCTGACATTGTTCCTTAAGAGCATTCTTCTCCTCATCATTTGATTTTTGCAAAAGTTCTTTTCTCTTGGCTTGAGCAGATGATAACCTTTCTTGCAGGATAAGAATGAATTTATTTGCAGAATTCAATTCTTCTTGCAATTTCAAGTTATTCATCTTTTTAGCATCATATTCCTCAAGAGACATCTCAAGTTGCTTCTCCATAGCCATGTTCAATTATTTTAGTTTTAGGATCTTCCTCAAGCTGTTAAAATTCTTCCGAGGTACCAAGCTCTGATACCAATTGTTGGGATCCAAGAACACTGAGAGGGGGGGTGAATCAGTGTTCTGCCGGTATGAACAGTTTTTATCCTTTTATACCATACACATATAAACCAGAAAACAAATAAACATATAACAAGAAGCAAATAAACCATCCACATAAACCATCCACATAAATGAACACCATAACACACAGAATTTATACGTGGAAAACCTCAAAGAGGAAAAACCACGGTGGGATTTGTGACCCACAATGTCAGTTCATTGGCCATATGAAAAGATATTACATATAATAGAGGCCTGCACATGCAGGAAGGCACACTGCCTAGAGAATACTGCTCATCACTAAAGAGCCTCACTGACTACAAGCTTTCTGCTAAAGTAAATTACTAAAAATGAACTCAACAATGCATATGTTATGCCAAATAGACATCCGGTTCTGGCTCTGCTCTGTACCAGTTCATAAACCCCGAACTACTATTGGTATCTCTTCTCCTCCAAGAATGGTTTTCTATGCTATCTACATATCATTGCATGATATAATATTCGCATACAAAATGATCTTCATACATATATTTCACATTATATAGTTCTTCTATATTCTCCTATATCCACACATTTCTTTTTTTCTCAAAATAACCTAGCAAACAGACCTATATACCCATTACAAATAATATGCCTTATGTCGGCTTATAATACATTTACAAAAGATATTCAATGTCGGCCTTGACAATAATTACAAAATGATTTATTAAGTAAATCCTCCTTGATGTTGGCTTCCAATGAAGTATTGATGTCGGTGTCGGTGCCGGTGTAGCCCTAAATGCTCCAAAGTCGGTATCTGTCGGTATATGCCTCCTAATGCCGGTATATGACTTCCATATGATCTTGTTGCCATCAATGACAACAAAATGAATCCAATGAGTGTCAATTGCCAACAATTCCCTTATAGATAATAAACTTGGATATTATGGTCTACCAATTGGCAAACCTAGGAAGTGGTTTGACCTTGAGTCTTTCATCAATAATGTTAGGTTGGCCTAGAAGTTAGATAAATATCAACGTGTGCTCTTTATTAGTGATGGCTTGACTAGAAATCAAGATGAAAAACATGTGGCTAGGAAGATACAAATGTATAATAGTATTATGAGGTAACAAAGGTGGGGAATGAAGCATAATCCATCTTACAAAGCTATGAAGAGAATAGAAACAATTTTGCAAGATGAGATAGAGTTGACATGTGATATTCCTTTTCATATTTTTAAGAGAATAGGAAGAGTACCTCATGAAGAGGATGTTCATAGAATGGAAGTAGAAAATATTCCTCTCATTTGTCATATATCTCCACAACCTACACTAGAAACAAGTTTATCAATTGATATTGTTGTCTATGGCGAGGATGAAAGTGGTGATGATGAGTGTCAACAAATTGTAAATCAAATTATCTAAGAATATAATCCTCCTGGGAATAGGACAATGATTGAGACAAATCTTTGTAATCAATTGTCTGATGACATTAGACATTTGGCTGCTAAAATAATCATATTTGATTATTCATTTGTGATTTCTTTTGAATTCAAAGATTTTATTATGGAATATAAAGGGTGACAAATTAGAGGAAGGGTCAAAGAGGTTATACCTAAATTGAGATCATAGGTCCTTAAAGAGTTGCAAGACAATGCATATGAAGAGATGAGAACTATGACTCTGGAGAAAGGAAAGAAACTGTTATAGGAGGAAGATATGATGATTCCTCAAGGGTGGGATCTTAGTTTAGTTGTTGTGTTTGATAGTTTTAGATAATAAAAAAAGATGACAGTAAAGTTGAGTGCAACTAGAGTAGATTGGATTTACACAGGTTCAGGATTCCATCCTAATAATCATACTTTATCAATTTGGGCTATATACACACCTGGTAAGAGACCATTGACAATTGAGGATCCTAGAGATATGTATGGGTAGTTATCGGTTCAAAGTTTAGAAGACACTAATTGTACAGAAACTATTGACTTGAATATCAATGTTGATAATCTTACCAAGGCACATGTTGAAAAATCGGTTAAGGAAAATAGATGGTATGTAGTTGAGAATGAACAATTGAGGCAAGAGGTTGCCAGGTTGAAGGATAGGCTACAATATCTCATTGGCTCATACCAACAAGTACTAGATTATGATAAGAAGTTGCTTGAGATGACCATAGAAAGAAATGTTTGGAAAGATGGAGAAAATAAGTTTCAAAAGAAACACGAACAACTTAGTGCAGAGTTGAAAAATGTCAAGTTTAGCATTGTCTTAGATTTGTTAAAGAAGAGATTTGAAAATTGTTGGCAAAAGACACTATTCCAATGATGCTTCGGTGAATATTGATGATGTCTGGTGCATGAGATTTCTTAGGAGTTGTCATTCATAGCAACTCAGCCTATTGATCTTATCCAGTATGGAGTATGGGATGATAGTTCCGATACTTAATATAAGTACAGATCCAATAGCCAATAAGCTGAGAGGGGGGGGTGAATCATACAAACTTAATCATCCATAAAAACATCATATTCAACCTCAGTAACATATATATCAGTAATATAACCAAAACTGTCAAACATGCAAACCCAAAAGCATATAAACGTCATAAACCTCATAACACCAGATTTAACGTGGAAACCCAAATAGGGAAAAGCCACTGTGTGATTTCGGACCCACTAAGAAATATACTCTTCTAGAGTATGCTCAGTTAAAAGCAAATCCTGTTAAAGATTACAAACACATTGCTAGATGTGACCCGGTTAAGGGATTTCCCTCAGATCTGTTAGGATCTTCACCTTGTTAGAAGTGACCTTGTTAAATGATTTCAAACACTCAATCAGAATGTCACCTTGCTAGAGGGTTTTACAAATAAGACTGTTAAGTCCACTCGGTTAAGAGATTTTCTGTCCCTTTCACAAAATAACAGTAATAAAAATCTATCTGCAACTTCACATCAAAAATGCTAAAGCAGATTCCTATTTGTTCAATACAATCTAGACATAGAAGTAATCTTGTCTATCTGTTGGGCTTCTATACTCTGTTATTTAAACAGGTCTTCAAGCTTCAGTGCTTGGTAATCATTATGTAGCATCCCTGTGCATACACTTCCCTGCATACATTGTTTATCAACAGTTTCCTATTTATAAACAATTAGGTAACTGCTTAATCTCCTTGATCACATTTTTCATGATCAATCATAGCCATCAGATCTTCAATCTTGTCCAGGTTAAATGCATATTTCAATCTAAAAATGTTTTACCCCACCTTGGAACTTGCATATTAGTCTTGGAACTTGTGCTAGGGTATTGCGGTTCAATCTGCGTTGTAGATCTTCATGCCAACTTTCCATTGCCTTAGATTCATTAACAAAATTCATCCATAGCTCACCAATCATTTAATCAGTTCCAGCTCATCAGCTTCCTTCATTAAATAACACATGCAAACATTTAATGCATTCTGTTATAGCTCGGTTACAACTCGGTAGCAACTCGGTTATAACTCGATAAATACTAAACTTCACTCGGTAGACATTCCGCCTTCATTAACCGATAGCGATAACCTTAGGGTTTACCAACTAGGTTCCTTAGGGTTTACTGACTAGGTTCTTTGCTTGGTAACATAGTATAGTATTAACCTTTACAATTTACAACATATGTATGATGTTAAAAAAATCTAAACATCATGATCTCATCATTGTCTGACTCGGTAGTAGTTGCCCATTGAACACCTTATTCATCCCCTTATTCATCAGATTCTTTCCTGTGTCTTTTATCGACATCTTTATATTGTTTAAATCATACTTCTCAAGATATGGCAACATCATACTGAATTAGAAAATCAATTTCTTGACATCAATGACAAAATAATAATATCAAGACAGTAAACATCTTTAATCAGTTATATCCATAATCATCAACAACCTTCTCAATATCCTTATGAAATGCCAACAATCTTTCATCGTATGTTATAATGCAATATTGCCAACAATCTACCCCTTTGGCATTGATGGCAAAACCAATTGATTTGACCTTAAAAGATTCGGATTGTTGTGATTCTGAAATGCTAAAATGCTCTCCCCCATACATTGGACTTCTCCTCTTTTCTTCAGTCTTCTTTCCAATCTTCAGTCAATCTTCTTAGTCTTCTCCCCTGATATTAGTCTTCTCCCCCTTTGACAACAATGCCAAAAAGTAAAGAGCTAAAACATAATTTCTTTATGTGTGAAGTGATTTCCTGCTGTTATGTATCAACTGAGTCTCGGTCAAAGAATTTTGTCTTTAATTCCTATTCCCTGTATAATGTCCTGTAATAATTCCTGTACACCTTTAGAAAACATCCTAAAGTGTGTAATGCAACATCAACTCCTAAAAGATATTCAATAGAGTCATCAGATTGATGCTTTCACCAAACTCGGTCAGTGAGTAGAAGATAGGGGTAGGACCCCTAACTTACTTCTGAGATATTCAAAAGTATCCCTTGGTAGTGGCTTGGTGAAGATATCTGCTATATGTTCCTTTGTGTTAACATACTCCAACACCACTTTCTTCTCTTGAGCTTCTTCTCTAAGATAATGATATTTGATAGAGATGTGCTTTGTCTTAGAGTGCATAACAGGGTTTTTTGAAATATTAATGGCACTAGTATTGTCACAGAATATAGTTACTGGCTCGGTAACCTTTTCATTTATACCTTCCAACAGTTGTTTGATCCATGCAATGTTGGTACAATTCAGTGTTGTAGCAATGTATTCAGCTTCTGTTGTTGATTGTGAAACACATCCTTGTTTCTTGCTAAGCCAACTCACTAGTCTTTCTCCTAAAAAGAAAGCTCCTCCACTTGTGCTTTTTCTGTCATCAATGTTGCCTGCCCAATCAGCATCAGTATAAACTTTTAAATCAAAATCATATCCCTTTTGATATACTAAGCCATAATCCTCAGTGCCTTTCAAGTATCTAAAAATTCTTTTGATTGTTGGCATGTGTGTTTCCTTAGGATCTGCAGAGAATCTTGCAACTATACCTACTGCATGTGCTATGTTTGGTCTGTTGTGAACAACATATTGCAACTTTCCAATCATGGATCGGTAAAGTGTCTCATCAATTGATGTAGATTCATCATTCTTTGATAATTTACAGTTGGTAGTCATAGGAGTACTTACTGGTTTTGAATCCTCCATTCCAAATTTCTTCAAGATTTCCTTTATGTACTTAGATTGAGTAATGAAAATCTCATTTTTCATTTGCAATATCTGTAAACCTATAAAATACTTTATCTCACCGATCAATGACATCTCAAATTCTTTGCTCATTTCATTTCCAAAGTTCTTACATAAAGAGTCATTTCCACAAAATATAATATCATCAACAAATATGGCTGATATCAGTATTCCATTTTCATCATTCTTCATGTACATGTTGTTGTTCTCACTTGTCCTTATAAAACCAATCTTAATCAAATAAGAGTGCAATCTTTCATACCATGCTCTAGGTGCTTGTTTCAAACCATATAAAGCTTTGTTCAATTTACATACCTGATCTTTATTATTGTCTTCACCAAATCCTTCTGGTTGTTCAATAAAAACTTCTTCTTCTAATATTCCATTCAGAAATGCAGATTTGACATCCATTTGATATACCTTGAAATTTTTGAAAGCAGCATAGGCCAACAATGTTCTTACTCCTTCCAGTCTAGCAACAGGTGCAAAAGTTTCACCATAATCAATTACTTCTTCTTGAGCATAACCTTTGCAAACTAGTCTTGCTTTGTTTCGAATGACCTCTCCTTTTTCATTTAGCTTGTTTCTGAAAATCCACTTTGTACCGATTACATTTTTGTCCTTTGGTCTTGGGATTAGTGTCCATGTGTCATTCTTCTTGATTTGATCAATCTCTTATGTCATAGCATTTATCCAATCTTCACTGTTAAATGCCTCTTTCACTATTCTCAGTTTAAATTCAGATATCAAACGTGTTTTGTCTCAGTTTATTCCTTGTCATCACTGGATCATCCTTATCTCCTATAATCTGACTTGGTGCATGGTGTCTTCTGACATACTTGGCTAATACAGGCTTGGTAGGCTCTGTATGATCTTCTTCATCACTTGGTAACTGGATATTCTCTTCATTTTCTTCAACAGTCTTCTCGGTAAGACTTCTCGGTTGAACATAGACAAATTCATCATAGTCTTTTGGTTCCTTGGAATTTCCTTTATCATTTCTTTCTCCAAATTCATCAATTTTCACATTTGCACTTTCTACTATTTTGTTAGATGATTTGATCAGACATTTCAATGCCTTGCTTCTAGAAGAATAACCTAGAAATGTTCCTTCTTCACTTTTCTGATCAAACTTGCCATTTCTATCATCTTTGTGTACATAGAATCTACTTCCAAAGATTTTAAAATAACTTACATTAGGTTTCTTGTCATACCAGATTTCATATGGTGTCTTCAAAGTACCTTTCTTCAGTTGTACTCGGTTCAGGGTGTAAATTGTTGTGCTTATTGCTTCTCTCCAAAATGTTTGTGGCACTTTCTTTTCAATCATCAAGGTTCTGGCACAATTCACAATAGATCCGTTTCTTCTCTCAGCTATTCCATTCTGCTGTGGAGTTCTCGGTGCAGAGACTTGTCTTTTAATACCATGATCATTGCAGAATAAGTTGAACTCATCAGATGTGAACTCTCCTCCTCTATCTGATCTAAGACATTTCAGTTGTCTTCGTGTTTCATTTTCAACTCTTGCCTTGTACCATTTAAACATTTGAAAAGCTTCTGATTTTTCTTTTAAAAACATTACTGACATCATCCTTGAATAGTCATCCACAAATAATATGAAATATTTATCACCATAATAACTTTGAACTTTCATAGGACCACAAAGATCAATGTGCACTAGATCTAAAATTCACTTAGAAGTGTAAGACTTACTTGTAAATCTTGATCTTGTCATCTTACCCATCTGGCATCCTTGACACATAGCATTCTCAGGTTTTTCAAGACTCAGTAGACCTCTTACTCGGTGCTTCTTGCTTATTTTGATTAGATTATCAAAATTGACATGACAAAACCTTTTATGCCATAACTAGGTATCATCTACCTTTGCATACAAACACTTTTTACGAGTTGAGTCAAGGTGAAATGTGTTACCTTTTGTTTGTGTCCTGGTAGCAGCTAACTTTCCATTCTTGTCATGGACTTTGACAATTCCTTTCTGAAATTCTATTCGGTAACCTGTGTTGTTTAGTTGTGCTACACTCAACAAATTGTATTTCAAACCTTCAAGCCAATAAACATCATTGCATCTTGCATTGTCAAGAAGTGTTATAGATCCTTTACCTTTCACCGGACATGGTGCATCATTACCAAATCTAACATAGCCTCCATCATAATCTTCTAATATAACAAACTTGTGTTTATCTCCTGTCATATGATGTGAGCATCCACTATCTATAATCCAAGAATCATTAGTGTTTATGTGAGATATTAGGGCTTTTTCTTCATACCTTTCTTCATCTGATCCATCTTTGATAGCCACATAAACTACTTCCTCTGTATCAGTTTCATCTAATTTATCATCACTGGATTCCTCATCAGCTATTAAGCATGTCTTTCTATCTCTTCTTCTGAAGTCTCGGTGTCCTCTATAATGATTATCTTTCTGTCTGTCATCTCGGTAATCTCTCTTTTCAGTAAAATCTTTGTCAGGACAGTTAGAAGCCATATGTCCTATCTTATCACAATTGAAACATTTCAAAGGTAGTTTTCCTTTATACTTACCTTTGCCTCTCGGTAACCTTTTGGCTAGTAGTGCTTCAAACTCTTCTTGCTTTCTGATTTCCTCATATAGTTTGTGTACTTCTTCCATGTTCTTACGAAATCTTTCGCTTGCTCCACTATGATCTCCTTCAGAGTACTTATACTTCCTTTCATTGTAATCATTAGATTCATCAAGATGAAAAGAACTAAATGCAAATTCAACTTTATTTACCGAAGATCCACTATTATCAAAATTACTTAACTCAAATGCATGTAGCTTACCAATAGTAGCATCTAAAGAAATTGGCATATTAGGTACAGACCTCAATTCATTGATTGCAGAGACTCGGATTGCATAAGCTGGTAGAAGGGTTCTCAACAACTTACTTGTTATATCCTTTTCTTCAATATTTCCACCCGCTCCTTTGATTTGATTGACAATCTCCTTTAGTCTTGTACTGTACTGAGTTATGTTCTCACCTTCATTCATCCTCATAGATTCAAGTTGTCCTCTTAGACTATCTACTTTTGCTCTTTGAACATGTTCATCTCCTCCATATACTGATATGAGCTTATCCCACATAGCCTTTGCATCATTGCAGCCTTCTAGGTCATTAAACTCTGAGTTGGTCAATGCAGATGTTATTTCAATCATTGCTTGAATATGTTCTTTCTTTGCCTTTATCTCTTCCATAGTCAATGGATAGGTGCTCGGTGTAACAAAATCATTCTCCAGATAGTATACAACATATTCTCCAACTCCTGATAGATGTAGCTTCATCATTTTCTGTCATGTAGAGAAACTTGACTTGTTCAGCTTTGGTGCATCCCTCTTATACATCTTTGGATCTTTAACTCAAGTGCCTTTAAAATTTTCCTTCCGGAGTCCAAAGCTCTGATACCAATTGATAGTTCTGATACTTAATATAAGTACAGATCCAATAGCCAATAAGATGAGAGGGGGGGGATGAATCATACAAACTTAATCATCCATAAAAACATCAGATTCAACCTCGGTAACATATATATCAGTAATATAACCAAAACTGTCAAACATGCAAACTCAAAAGCATATAAACATCATAAACCTCATAACACCAGATTTAACGTGGAAACCCAAATAGGGAAAAACCATTGTGGGATTTCGGACCCACCAATAAATATACTCTTCTAGAGTATGCTCGATTAAAAGAAAATCCTGTTAAAGATTACAAACACATTGCTAGGTGTGACCCGGTTAAGGGATTTCCCTCAGATCTGTTAGGATCTTCACCTTGTTAGAAGTGACCTTGTTAAAGGATTTCAAACACTCAATCAGAATGTCACCTTGCTAGAGGGTTTTACAAATAAGACTGTTAAGTCCACTCGGTTAAGATATTTTCTGTCACTTTCACAAAATAATAGTAATAAAAATCTATCTGCAACTTCACATCTAAAATGCTAAAGCAGATTCCTATTTGTTCAATACAATCTAGACATAGAAGTAATCTTGTCTATCTGTTGGGCTTCTATACTCTATTATTCAAACAGGTCTTCAAGCTTCAATGCTCGGTAATCACTATGTAGCATCCCTGTGCATACACTTGCATGCATACATTGTTTACCAACAGTTTCCTATTTATAAACAATTAGGTAACCGCTTAATCTCCTTGATCACATTTCCCATGATCAATCATAGCCATCAGATCTTCAATCTTGTCCAGGTTCAATGCATCTTTCGATCTAAAAATATTTTACTCGGCCTTGGAACTTGCATATTAGTCTTGGAACTTGTGCCAGGGTATTGCGGTTCAATCTGCGCTGTAGATCTTCATGCTGACTTTCCATTGCCTTAGATTCATTAACAAACTTCATCCATGGCTCACCAATCATTTAATCAGTTCCAGCTCATCAGCTTCCTTCATTAAATAACGCATGCAAACATTTAATGCATTCTATTATAGCTCGGTTACAACTCGGTAGCAACTCGGTTATAACTCGGTAAATACTAAACTTCACTCGGTAGACATTCCGCCTTCATTAACCGATAGCGATAACATTAGGGTTTACCGACTAGGTTCCTTAGGGTTTACCGACTAGGTTCTTTGCTTGGTAACATAGTATAGTATTAACCTTTACAATTTACAACATATGTATGATGTTAAAACAATCTAAACATCATGATCTCATCATTGTCTGACTCGGTAGTAGTTGCCCATTGAATACCTTATTCATCCCCTTATTCATCATATTATTTCTTGTGTCTTTTACCGACATCTTTATATTGTTTAAATCATACTTCTCAAGATATGGCAACATCATACTGAATTAGAAAATCAATTTCTTGACATCAATGACAAAATAATAATATCAAGACAGTAAACATCTTTAATCAGTTATATCCATAATCATCAACAACCTTCTCAATATCCTTATGAAATGCCAACAATCTTTCATCATCTGTTGTATGGGATATCTGGATGTCTTGAGTAAGTTTTGGTATAAGCCTGTCGGTGATACTCAATGTACAGTTTTGGTGAACAACTCTCATTTTCGGTGATGTATTTTTGGTTTTAGTGATCAGAGTTTAGTTGATTGAGTATGAGAACCAGATTATCACACAATTCTATTCTCTGGTGTTGTTTCTTAAGAATGTTAGAGAGTCAAGTATCTGGTAGAGCAGTAAAACAGGGTTATTTTCATAATTGGTGGTGTAACACGTGGACCAGATTCTTTGAGGTGATTTCAATGGTTGTTGGTAAGTTTGAGGTAATTGGATCAACTTATAGGAAGTGTGGGATCATATGTTTTGGATTCGGTATATGGTTTTGTGAATATTTGAGCCGATTTGAAACTACACGTTTCGGGTGGTTGCAAGAAGTTGAGTCCCACTTATGGGCAAAAAGTGGAAGTGTTTTCTCTGTTTTTCAAATTTTCTATTGATTGATGTCAAAATTTGATGCACTTAGAAATTGAATCTCAAAAAACTTCAGCAATAGAAAATGTAGTTCTCAAAGTCTACTTTCCAAATATGTAATTTATTTTAATACCCACATGCTACAAATCCCTTTTTAGTAGGCATGTTTAAAAACCAGTTTTTCAAAATGCCCGTTTCAGGACCATACCACACATGTGTACGACCACCCTTTTTTGATGCAAATAAATGAATTTTTGCAAATCCTTCTGGGAAATGATACCTAAGACACCAAATATTGATGAGAATATTTTTGCTTATTCTTTTATTGAATTTTTTTTTTTTATTAATTTTTAACTGACAATAAAGTATATTTTCAAAACATTGGGTGTACGACCACCATAATTTGATGAAAATTTTATATTTTTCAAATTTTTTTTTTTAATATTCAAAATAATTGTATATAGATTGATGTCATATAATTTATTTTTCTAAAATCCTAAAAACAAAAAAGTTATTAAAGTTTTAGTGAAACTTGGTATTTTAGGTTTGGGTTCCACTTTTGATTAATAAATAATTAAAAAATAGTAAAAGTAATCTTATCACTATGAAATTTACATTTATGCAATTAGGACGCTGAAAACTCTAATGGGTTTTCGTTTCGTCAAAAAATTCAATCAGAAAGGCCCTCAAAAAATTAGGCCAAGGTAGAAATCTAATGTCGTTTTACCTTAGTCATTTTTTTGGAGGTCCAAGCATAGGCTTGGTCCCACCAAGCCTATCCCAAAGCAAAAAAACAAAGCTAAGGGTTGTTTCCCGCCCCTAATTCTAACAAACGGGTACCTGTTTTTTAAATTCAAAAAACGGGCACCCGTTTCACTTTGTACCGTTGAAAGCGAAACGGGTGCCCGTTTTAAAAAATGAGCACCTGTTTCATTCAATAACGGGCACCCATTTCTGAAAAGATCCGTTGGGCCAGAATCTGGCCCACAAGCACAAATCCCAATGATTGAATAATTTTTCAATCATTGCCTGACAGGTACGATTTGCAAAGAGAATGTTTTGATTAATCAATCTCTTTGTTTGTCTTATTGTCGATTTGGTAAGGAGATCGATTCAAATTCAAATTTTGGTGTAGCCATGGGATCAAATCAATGCAGCAAGAGGCAAAGGAAGGTTCTGACAACTGAGGAGATTGCAGCAAATAGGGAGAAGGAGGCAATGCGTCAACGAGAGAGAAGATTAAGAATGAGAGAAGGAGCTTCACGTTCCACAATCGTTTTAGAAGAGGAGAACATCAATGAGACCATAAATGCTGACGAAGGAAACACAATAGAACCATTTAATTCGGGTGCATCTTCTAATCCATTATTGGATACATGTATGTCTTCACAGCCCTATGTTATTTCTCATGAAGAAATTGGTGATTTAGTAGAAGCAGGTTACTTATTAAATGAAATTCTAATTGAAAATCAAACCCCAAATGAAATTAGAACTCAAGTTGAAAGTGAAATTGAAATCCAAATTGAAACCCCAAATGAAACTAGATCTCAACTTGAAACTGAAATTGAAACCGAATTTGAAACTCCAAATGAAATTGAAAATCCACCTGCAACTAAAACCAATAATGTGTATGTAGACATGGAAACACCAATTGAAAATGAAACATGTTTGAATGATAATCAAATGAATGAAAATTTTGAAATTAAAAGTGATGTACTAGACAACCTTCCTGGCTTGGTTTCATGGAGACAGATTAGGACACATGCAAATAGATTGTTTGGACATTTTTTTTATAATAATAAATTTGGGTTTCAATGTCAATTAATGGTACAACTAATTAAAATGACTAAAATGCGAAAAGTGATGAAGAAGTTATGCTTTTATGTCAAACCCAAGAAGAAGGACGAGTCTTTAAAACAATTTGTATCGACTATTGCTAGCGCCTTTGATACAATTGGAAAGAAAAGTCGTTCTAAAGATAAAAATGCATGATGAGTAACATAAGTGGATATCTTAATATTCATCGCAAAACTTTGTCAAGAGCTATAAAAAGAAGAGTTAATTTTGAAAGTGATCTGGCAAACAAATTATGGACTTTTAGTGGTAGACTACCAAGGTCTGATATGAAACTTACTGGTGGAGTCAAAAATTTGATCGAAAAATTCTGGCACGATAATAAGAGAGTATCACCTAATGTTAGAGATGTTCTTAAATTAAGAGTTGGGTCAAAAATTCATGATCCACATCCAAAACACCTATTGGACATGACTCAAACTGAATTGTATAAAAAAAATTTAGATGATAAGGTGTTGACTATTAGCATTTGTCAAAGGTCTTTTGAAAAGTGTAAACTTTGGTATGTTCGAATTAACAAGGAAAGAGTCACATGTTGTTGCAAAACTCATGTTCAATTTCGCTACCATTATGATGTATTTCGATATATACATGTTACCATGCATAGTAATGGAATGTTCCAAGAATGTGGTATAAATATACCATGTGAACTATAAAGGAGTTTATTTCAAGTTTGTTTTGCAACCCACTAAATGAACAAAATTTTCTTTTCAATGCATGTGTTTCTGGTGTATGTGATATATGTGACAATCATAGATGCATTGCAGAAGAGAGAGGATGCATATGGTACATTAGGTTGAATCAAATTTATATGCATGTAAATTTGTGTTACTTGTGTGAACTCTTTTATATTTAATCATGATAATTGTTTTTCTTTGTCCCTTTAACATTGTATTTGTCTACATTTGATACAATTTTGGTTTCATAAACAACATTGTATTAGTTATCTTCTTCTTAAACCATCAATACACTAGTAAAGTAGTGTGGTCAACTTAAGAGGAAAGTTGATACTATGTTTGTAGCTTCCTTTACTTATTTCAATGTAATTATTCCATATAGCAGGGCTTCCTTTACTTATTCCAACCCTTCAAAATGTCAAGAGAATTATGCATATCAAAAAGAAATTGACAAGAAAGAATCTATGTCTACTTCCTTTCAAATCATTGAATAATGTTCTTCAAACCTTCCTAATAATTTGGTTAGCCTTAGTTCCATCAATCTATTGGATTCCTCTATGAGATTCATTTATAATTAATAATCCTTTGATAATTTTCATATCAAATTTATATGCATGTAAGTTTGTGTTACTTGTGTGAATTCTTTTAAATATTTAATCATGATAATTGTTTTTCTTTGTCCCTTTAACATTGTATTTGTCTACATTTGATACAATTTTGGTTTCATAAACAACATTGTATTAGTTATCTTATTTTTAATGTTATTTTGTGCACATTGAATTATAAACTGTTGCACTATAAGATGATCAATCACAATGTTAAAATATAAAGTCATAAATAGATCACATAACAAATCATAAATAAAAAGTCCTATATACAATCACATAACAATTCCTGATGACATAATAACAAGTCTTGAAAAAATAATAATAAGGAAATGACATTAAAACAAATCCAAATAACATAATAACAAAACAATGTATCACATATATAATCACTAGAGTGCGCCAAATCACATAACACGACCTGATATCATAAGAGAAAGGAAATGACATAATAAAAAGTTTTATATATAATCACATAACAACAAGTCCTATATATAGTCACATAATAACAAGTCCCAAGATAACATAAAAGTGTCATCATAAAAAGTCCACAATACAATAACATGACATGATCTACAATATATAATCTAAGAACTCGCGTGCATCTCATCTGCAGTCCTCTTCACTCCACATGAAGGTGGCTGAGATGAATCATCCTGATGCACGTGGTTCTGAGATGCACCATCCTGTGTCTGTGCAGTATCAGTGTCTCCACCCTCCTGTGCAGTATCAATGACTCCACCCTCCTGTGTAGTATCAGTGTCTGCACCCTCCTGTACATTATTAAAAGATTTTACATGAGAAGAAGATTTAACATGAGAAGAAGTTACTTGCATAATTCACTTATAAAGTAATTAAATACTAAAAAATTTAAAATAAATTACCATACAACCGTGCTCTACAATGCCCTCACTGGTACGTGGAGGTCCACTATCATGAACAAGAAAAGTGGTCGTAGTCAAGTCCTGCAAAAAAAAACTTTGTACATCAATTTTGATAATCCCTATAAAATCCAGGTACACAGTATAAACAAATTAGAAATTATTTTTCTAATCATCACCTCAAATGATAATGTCGATGGTTGCATCTGGCTCAATCCCATAGCCATACCAATATTGGTAGTGGTATCGACCTGAACAACATATATAAAGCATGAATCAAACATGTATATATACATAAATTATAAAGTATATATATAGACTACAAGATTGTCACAGAAAAGCATATATGTGATATAGGAAAAGTAACTGATGGTCGAAGGCGTACATGTGATGTGCCATCAAACAATCCAGAAGCCTACAATTGCAAAAAATAACGAACATGAATCAAAGTTGTACATAAATTAGTAAGCATGTAAACACTTCAAATTAATGGATGAAAAACATACTAGTGGTATATGAGGTTGAGCCTTAGTGGCCCACGGGTCATGTGAAGAACTACCCACATCAGTGCTACACGAAGCACCCTACAAAATTGAAAAAACATATCATATGTACATCATTACATTAAAAAATTTATTGTTTATTTTAAATGTACATATCAATACAATGTATTTAGATGAATGTGCATACCATAAATGGGGCACCAACATCTCTAGGTATTGAGGTAACATGTTGTTGGTTCCTCAATGATGTGGTGTGATCCATCCTCTATTCAAAAAAAGTTGACTCATGTTATGGTTCATATGTGTATATATAAGGAATTTAATATTGCACTGTAAATTATACAAATAAATTTGTACCTCTGTAGGCTGATCATCGTCTTCCCACAGGAGATCAACATATGAAGAGACGACATCAGCATGTGCAGCCTCCTCGGCATCATCATAACCACCATGGGCAGCATCAGCATCATCAAAATCACCATCTCCTCTAGGGGCAGCCTCACTCTATGGACCCCTACATACATCCCCACAGCTCATGCAAACATGTGCTAAGCTGGGGGCAACCCTCACCTCCCGCAACTGCTGTACCAAATTGTCTGACAAGGCACTCAATGAACCTAGTGCAGAATCCACTGCTCGATGATGGGCAGGTGCTGGAACAACTAGTGATGGAAGAGGAACCAATGGATCATCGTGCACATGTTTCTAACCCTGTCGCTCAATTTTGCTCATGGCCTATCCTGGGGCATGCCTCTCCCAACCCCTTGAAATGATCTAATATTAAAGTAATTGGGCTTTTTCACAATTCAAATTCGGCCCATAATTTCTTCAAAAAATATATTGGGACCTCATGATTGGAGTGTGGCCATCCACCACCGCTCCCAAAAGTGGCTAGCAATGCCCGGGTGCCTACACCATCAAATAGAGATCCGTGGCTTCTTCGGATCTATCTCTTCACCCGTCTT
The DNA here is from genome assembly GCF_030272615.1 of Cryptomeria japonica. Classification (NCBI taxonomy): domain Eukaryota; kingdom Viridiplantae; phylum Streptophyta; class Pinopsida; order Cupressales; family Cupressaceae; genus Cryptomeria; species Cryptomeria japonica. The sequence goes on along the minus strand of NC_081415.1, from coordinate 204,642,175 downwards.
AGGGTTCACAAAATATTTTTTCAAATCCATTTTTGTTATTTTTAATTCATTAACTTGTTTGTATGTGAGGCCATCAGCGTAAAATGCACGCAATCCCTCACGCCAACTACGATAGCTATCTAACTCGCTATCTAATGCCTGCACAGACTGTACAATGCCTTGCATACTATCTGCAAGGCGTAACAACTAAGGAGGTGAATGAGGCTCATGCCTAATAGCATGAATATCTCTAATCAAAGCATCAATATTTGTCCTAATTGTCTATCTCAACTGATCAGGTGGAGGTGGAGGTGGAGGTGGAGGTGGCACTAGACCTAATAGCTCATCTATCTCAAACTCATCCATCATGTGAAAATAATCTGCATATATATACAAACATGAAAATTTACAATTACAAACTATTTAATTTACATTTCACCTTCCAAAAAAACTTATAATTAAATACAATTTAGCAACTTAAATATTAAAAAAGGAAACTCACATAGATCTATAATATTATTAATAGGTGGGTAATAATAAGCATCATTTAAGAAATATTATCCACTTAAATCAAAGTATAAGAAAAATTCTACAAAATAAAACATCATAATGCCCATGCAACTCAAACAATACTTTTTAACATCTAAAGATGAATTAGTATAAGTTCCATCAAAATCATAAAAATAATAATAAGTGAAATTCATTTACTTGGACATCTTGGCACTTGAAAATGACCATCTTACATGAGATGAATTTGTTTGATATGTTTTATATGTATTGATTTTATTGATCTTTTAAGTTTTTATTTGAGGAGGTTTCATAGGTTTCTCTATTCATCCTTTTGTGGTAAAATTAGAAAGGGATAACTATGATTCTTTTGTAAAATGGTATCTTGATAAGTTTTAGGTGGTGTAATCATTTTCCTTTTATGTATGGAGTCATACCTAAACTAGAAACACTAGAAATTATATAATCTTGGTGTAACATCATTGGCCATGTAGGAGTGATTTGATCTAGTATCAAGATCATGATTCTATGTGTATTGCATTGGATATTGATTTCCCCCACACACTTTGGAATAGACTTTAGGAGATCCATGGAGACCCTCATATCTCTCCATTCCTAGAGGATCCTATTGTAGATTGTTTCATTCCCTTTGTAGATGAAGATCACATACCCTTCGATGGTGATACTTAAGAGGAAATTCATTATATCATATTAAATAATTTATTTACTTAAGATCAACTTTTATTTACATATTAAATAATTTTCAAAATATATTTTAATTATGTACATCAATTATATCAATTAGAATAAACATTTGGTAATGAAATACAAGCAATTATCATAAAAAAATTAGAATCAATTCATTCTAAATGTAAAATGATACATACACATATAAATATATAATCAATTTTTTAATTTAATATATACTTGGCAAAATAAATTTATATAGACGTGTAAATTTTAAGTAATTTAGTGGGGTTTATAATGAAACCTATCCAAGAAAATTTGTCATATATTAGAATAAGATATTTTATCTTACCATATAAATTAAGGATCATGACTCACAAGATTGCTATATATCTATGTGTTGTAAACAAAATATGTAAAATACGTACTAATAAAAAACATGTTTCTTCATAAAAGAAAAGATATAGACAATTTCCTATAAGATACAAATGGAAAAAAAGTACATAACTCATCTGCCCTATATAGACACCACCCTCAACTCTCCCTTCTTGTTGGTTCTTATTTTACTATTTCAATTAATGCTTTCACATAATATAATACATTCACTTCCAACACACACTCTACTATTTTCATGTGCATTTTGCAAACCAACCAACACTTTACTAATATTGCTACAATAAGCTTGCAATACCTCAAACTCTTGATGTACACCTTCTATTTATACTTTCTTGCTTTCCATTTGAGGCAAGTAGGTCACTAAGTCCAATCCTTTCGAGAAATCAACAAGCATTTCTTAGACAACCCTACCTTGATTCTTCCTTAACAATTTTCATGTCCATAATTAAAAGGAGTCTTAAGATCCATTTTCATAAGCCTACATTAATAATGAACATAATTAGGTTGAAGAAAAACCCCTCTCAGATTAAAAAAAAATTGTGATGTTACCTACCTCCATACTTGTCTCTTCTAGTGCAACTTTCATGAATCCTAGAGTTTATTTTGATTTGTAAATAAAGATTTGGTTAAACCTTTTGTAAAATAAATTATTACAGGGTTTTTGATCCTTTCCTTTCTCTATGTTTATTATACTTATCATCCAATCCAATGGAAAAATACACTCTCCTATAACCAAAAAAAACTAAATTTAACTCTAAAAGCTCCAATTAAAAACTAAATATATGTTCCATTTGATACAACACTGCTAGGAAAAACACTAATCACTAAGCACCATTTAATACCATAAGCACCAATAACACTCCTTCAAATGTTATAGCACCACCTTTATTACTAATCCATTAAATTAGCATTCTACAAAATGAACACCAATCTAATGAAATTAAAACTATTTATTTAAAACTTATAATTCTCCTTAATAGAATGCTTATCAAACCTCAATAATAGTTAAGGAACATTAATCCATGGTGTCCAACTCAATTGCTTAGGATGTATGAAAACGTTAAATTTTTTTACACTAAATATAGCCACCATTACAAATGCTTAAGGTGGTTGATAACATACATGTTACTCTAAATGTTTTCTTGAGCTAGGAATCATGGTATATTACCACTATTGAATCTTAATCCAATGTTGTATTGACCAAGTAATCAACCAAGATAGTCAAATTTCTTCTGGGACTTGTTCGTTTTTTTCTATTTAGGGTTTAGTGTTCATTTTTTTCTATTTAGGGTTTAGTGTTCGGTTTTTTGTTCAGGGTTTATTGTCTGTTTTTTGTGTCTAATGTTTATTGTTTGTTTACGTTTTTGTTTTTTGTTTTTTTCCTACGGTTTTTACTATTCATGTTTTTTGCAATATTTGAAAACTAAAAACTATTTTAAACATGAAATAAAATAAAATAAAAGACGATTTTCAAACTTTAAAACATAAAAATTAAAAAATAACAATACATTAACATTTTTTTATGAAAAACAAATTTAAAAAAATAGAATATAAAAAATAAAACTAAATACTTGGAAGGAGGTAAAAATGATCTAGGGGGTTAGCTGGGGTGAAAAAAAGGGGTACCCGTGCTCCTCAGAAATGTCTACCCGTTTTCCAAACAGTAAAAATGATGGAAAATAGTTTTTAAAAAAAAATACATTTAAAAAACAGGCCCATTTTTTTCAAATCGGGCGCTCGATTTGAAAGAAACGGGCACTCGATTTGAAGCTAAACGGGCGCCCGTTTAGCTTCGGGCACCCGTTGCTAAATAGGCGCCTGTTTCTTTATGGCTCGGGCACCCAAAGCTAAACGGGTGCCCGATTTGTAAAAATCGGGCACCCGTTTCTAGCGGGCTCATTTTCCAACCTGCGGGCTTCCGCGGGATTGGGACCCAACTTTGTGTGTTTACCCTTTCATATTTTGATATTTTGAGAAGTTGACTAGTTGGAGATTTATTTTGGTGGTACCGATATATAAGATTGTGTTGGGTGATCTTAAGGGGTGTATGTATGTGTGAAAAATTGTTTTTGGTGCAATTGAGCATAGTTTCACATGCGCATCTTGAGTGTTTATGAACTAGTACATGGGAGAAGAGCATAAGAGAGCAGTTTATTAGAACAATAGCAATGGATCACTTTGTACCTAACCGAAACTGTATATGGCATAGTTAGATGCTATTTTTCAATTCATTACTCATTGTAATCATTTTGTATTATCCTTTAAGACAGTTAGCCTTCCTCCAGGTTGTAGCCCTTTTGTAATTGAGCAGTGAGCTCTAGGTAGTTTGCCTGAATGCATGTGCATTCCTCTCATGTAATATTGTTCTACTACTAGCCATAGTACAATAATATTGCGGGTACTCAATCCCACCATGATTTTTCCCTTTCCGGGTTTCCATGTAAAAATCTTGGTGTTATGGTTGTATGCTTATTTGGTTTTTGTTTATGCACTTTGATTTCAGTTAATTACATCTAGTGGTTAAAGAATCAACTTAATAAATTTGTGAAATGAAAAACATTGACTCAACCTCCCCCCCTCTTAGTGTTCATTGATTCCAACAAAAATGTACTCTCATGGGCTGACAAGTTTTGGGTTGTTCATTCTAAGACTTATAGTGCACTCAAAGAGTACAATAGGTTGTAGGTTAGACTAGTATCAAAAAGGGAAGAACTTGTATCAATAGGTGATGTTGATGATGTTGTGAAAAAGACTATGGATGGATTGATAGATAAGCACAATAGATTTCATGCAGTGCTTACTGAAGAAATCAATGAATTTGAGCAACCACTAGATATGCCTTTTCCTTATTTATTTGATATCAATGGTAAATTAAAAGAGTAGAGTAGATGGAAAAATGAATTGGCTCAGTTATTGCCTCAGGCTCTAGATTTTATCAATGGTGGTTGACAATACTCATTTCTAGCTTGAAGGGATGTTTGCCTTGAATTTGCAATGAAAGATATACTTGGAATAGTTGACACATATGTGAGATAGAGATATATTGACCATCTCTCCTAAGTCAACTTATTTATTGCTCAAGTGGTGTGATGGTGAATGTAGTATAAGATGCTCTGCAAAATATCGAACATTGCTAGACCTTTGGGTTGTGGGTGTCTAGCTGAATAGTAAATAAAAGTGAGCCTACTTGCATTCACCATTAATTTTCCCTTTCAAAATTTGTTATTGTTCACTTTTTCTTTTAGTGCCCTTTTAAGATTTGCAACGGTCATATGTATTCAGCGTCAATAAGTCAAATTGGCACCACTTTTCAATGATATTGTATTAGGGGGGTTGTATCTTTTTGGGAAGTTGAACAGTTGTTCTACTAGTAACTGAATGTAAATGGTCTATAGCTTGTTTTCTTCCTTTGTTTCTATAAAGAAAACCAAGACCCTATAAAGAAGTTCTAGAACTTTTTTTCGAGCAAAGGGCATTGATGTAAAACTTTGAAACAATAATGGACATAATACATCGATTTGTGTCCCAAATTTTGGTTTCAATTGTTCATGGTAATTAATGAAAAATATTATTTGGTTGTCTCCAATTTGTTTTCTCTCTTGTTCTATGAATAAATGTATCAAGCATATGTTTGATTTGTTGATGCATATTTATATTTTTGTGTGACTTATTTGATTGGTTTCATTAAGGAAGAATTAAATTCAATTAAGTAGATTATAGTGACTTAGAGGATTCAATTTGGATTAAGAAGAAGGGCCTGATAATAGAGCTGCTTGCACGTTTATGCAAGGTATAAACAATAAAGTGCCAAATAACTAATAGTTATAGCCATTAGACAAATTTCTTCTCCCAAAAAAAATTCTTTCAAATTCATATATGTTTTAATTCTGTTATGGGTTTAGTTCATTTGATTTTCTATTTTTGCCTTGTGCCAGTGCAAAATAGATAATAAAGGGCATAATTGAATTGAAGTTGTGATCAAATAAACCTTTGGAATTTGTATGAGGTTTTATCTGATTAAATATCATCATATAATCTAGAAAATTTATCAAATAATGGTGATATTGCTTCACCCACCAAGGTTTAGTAGATGTTGAAGGGTAGGGGAATTTAACCATTTGGTTATTCCTGTTTGTTGGCCGAAACCAACACTAAATTTGAATATAAGACATTGGCATAATCTTTGGGGTTTGGTGAATCTGTTGATATGGGAACCAATAGGGGAAATCTTAGGTTAGGCAAATGCTCTATTCCTTGAAGTTAAAACAAAACATAGAATTAGGCCTAACTGATTTAAGTGCAACAAGTGTCTCTTATGCTCTATCCTTAGGGAATTCAATCTCAACATCCCCTTCTCTATTAAAATAAGTGTACCAAATTTCGGTAAGATTCTTTTATTCATTGGAATTGATCTCTTGTTGTATCACTAGTTTTTGTACTTTCAATTGTAGGTCTTCAAGAACTTTTGTAGTTCTATCCTTTTTCAATCTCTTCCATGGTTGGACTTCAATATAGTATGTCATAGCCATCAAATCAGTGTATTTGCCAAAATTTCATCCAACTAAACCTAGCATAATGTATTTTTATAATCCAAAGATGAATTACATCATTTGCTTCTTTGTTAGAGGTTCTTCTAGTTTCCTTTAGACCTCTTTGAATATTTTGTCATAACTTTTTACCAATTTAGTTTCTCCTTATACTAGGTTTTTCATCCAATTTAAAATGTTAGTCGGTATCTCTAGAGTTGCAAAGTTAGCTAAGAATTCTATTTTTACTTCATCCCAAGTGGCAAAATGTTGCAAATAGTTTTTCATGCATTTTAATTACAATACTATAAAAGCAAATACTCGCCACTATGTGCCACTTGTTAATTTTTATTAACTTGTTATTTTATTTAAATTATTTATGTCTTCTTATCGATTTACATATAAAAATTAAAAGATATTAAAAATAATTTAATTTATATTTTTTTCTTATTTAAACTTTATTTACTATAGAACGATTATATTTTTATTTACATAATACAATAAATTTCAACTTAAAACCTAAATTAAAAGTTTAGATTGAGAAGCAAAAGAGAGAAACTAACTTTTGATTATTAATTTCATACTAATAATTTAAGGATATTGTAGGCATTTAAATTTGACTAATCAATTTAGTCAAACTATTTTCTTTAGCAATTTATTTAATTAAGCCCATCCCTTGAATTAATTTAATTAATTAATTAATTCCCCCACCCCCCCACTTTCCAATCCTTGAATTAATTAAGTTTTAATTAATTAATGCCCCTCTCCAATCTCTTTAATTAATTAATTCTAAATTAATTAATCTCCCTCACCTCATATAAATAATTAAGTAATTATTTAAATATGTCACATCTCTCCTAACTCCTAACTACCTAACTAGCCCTCTTCTAACCTAACCTCCAATCTAACCCATGGGTTCTAACTAACCCTTTCCCCACAAACTAACCTTATCCTAACCTCCCTTAATATGTGTGCACACACACATATTTCCTAATTTCCTTAATTTTAGGAAATTAAAGCCTATTTTGGGTGGCTTCCTCCCAAAAGAGACACATGTGTCTCTCTTTTGGACACTTGTCTTTTCCTCTTGAGTTACTTGTCTTGTTTGAGGACAAGTGTGGAATCTTGTTCCACTTGTCATTTCTAGGATTGCCAAGGAGGACAAGTGTTACATTTTCCAATCCCTTCCAATCCTATTTAATCCCCTCTCTTTTTCTATCAACTCATCAACCTTTCATACAATACATCGTTATAATGTAGAATTTCATCCATCATTAGCACATCCATATTGTCATAATCCCCAATTTCATCCATACTTCATACCATTCAATCCTCATATCTTGAATCGAATCACCATAATCACATCATGGAGCACAATCGAGCACGAGCCAGCATCATGACAACACATCTTACCATGGGATAATCAAATTAAAGATCGAAAATGGAGTTTGCATTCTTTTGTTTATGTTTTTATACTTCATTTGCTTTCTTTTCAACATCTTAATCTTGGGTGTTTGAGTTAATTGTGTTTGCTTGATTGTTATCGCAGGTATTTCAATCTCTCATATTCGAGTGCAATTTTCCCTCACACATTTTCTAGCACGCCTGGTGGGACCCTTGATTTAATCATATTTGTAGGTTGCCATTTTTAGTAGGTTTCTAAATCTGGCAGGTTTCTATTGTTAGCAGGTTTTTCATTTTTAGCAGGTTTTCGTTTTTAGCAGGTTTTTGTTTTTAGGAGGTTGCCATTTTTAGCAGGTTTCTAAATCAGGTAGGTTTCTATTTTTAGCAGGTTTTCGTTTTAGCAAGTTTCTATTTTTAGCAAAAAAATTATTTTTAGTGGGTTTCTAAATTTGGCAAGTTTCTATTTTTAGCGGGTTTCTATTTTTGGTAGGTTTTCATTTTTAGAAGGTTGTCATTTTTAGCAGGTTTCTAAATCTGGTAGGTTTCTATTTTTAGTAGGTTTTCATTTTCGGTGGGTTGCTATTTTTAGCAGGTTTCTATTTTTAGAAGGTTTCTATTTTTAGCAGGTTGTCATTTTTAGCAGGTTTCTAAATCTTGCAGGTTTCCATTTTTGGCAGGTTTCAATTTTTAGCAGGTTTCTAATTTAAGAAAATTTCAAAAAAATCAGTAAATTAAATTTTTTTAGAAAAATGATGTTGTAATTTTGACTTATGTTACTGTAGTGTCCTAAAATTGTGACACTTGCAATTTCGACTGCATTTGGGTCTTCACGATGGCGATGCAACACGGAACCTGAATGGAGACCCCGAAACTTGTTCATGACATCAAAAACTGCATTTCTCAGCACCCTGGCCTGATCCTCCTTGCACCTTGCTGCCCCTGGAGGTGGGACCATGGCGCCCAGCGCCCTGGTCCTTCAGGACTAGGGCGCCCAGCGCCCTGGTCCCCCAGGACCATGGCGCCCAGCGCCCTAGTCCCTGGCCCTATTTTGGGCCCGGTCTCTTATGGGGCTTCGGGTCTTTAAGTTTGCAAATTGGAAAATAATGTTTCCTGGTCGGCCTAAGGTCAGGAAAATCAGTCTTTTAACCCTAATTGGCAAGTATATAAACTACATTTCCTCTCCCATTTTGGAAGATGGAAAAAAGGCGAAAGCGATATTCAAACATTCAAGCATTCAAGCATTCCTTCAAGCAATTGAGCATTCTAAGTCTCCATTCAAGGCTAAGTGTTGCATTCAAGACAAGGATTCAACCATTGAAGAGGAGATCACATACAACACATTACATGCTACATACATTACACCTTCGCATGTAAGAATACAAACATTCTTACAACAAGTACTTGTTTACATTACAAACATTTACATTTACAGCATTCTCATTTCTTGGTTAATTCCAAAATCGGGGTTTGACCTAAAGGCAAACCCCTCATCCCTAACCCCCCAATCGTCCTCTCTTTTCTGTGTGTAGGTTGCAGGTACGCGGCCGTAATTGAAGATCTGGAATCCTTGTGCAGAGACGAACAGATCCACCTTCGTTTCGCGGATTTTTCGGAGGACCGTGTGCACACCGGGTGCCATCGTCCCGTCAACTTTTGCTCAAATTTGCAGAATAGCACCGTCTCGACATTTTACTGCTAATTCCAGGTCCGCAGCTTCATCCCATATCCCTATCTCTGTTTATAAGCGAATCTTTCCTACTTTACATGCATTCCTAGTTCAATCATTCTATCTACATTTCTTTACAAAAGAGGGTATCCTTGATATCTTAACCCTTGAAACTCATCTAGAATCCAATCTTGCATTGTGTGGGATTGGATCTTGTGGGTTTCAACCCCTCTTTTGAATG
>NC_081415.1:204312269-204332269 GCF_030272615.1 Cryptomeria japonica | reverse complement strand
ATAATTGATTGCTAATGGATTGATGGATGCATTAGATAAATTTATGATATTCATATTTTCTTGTTGTTTCAAATAGAAAATGGATGTTTAAAGAAGATTGGCTCATTTCGTTTTTTGAAGCCACGAGGGGAACTACAACCACACTCTGTTAGCTAAATTCAACAATTCTTGGAGAAAGGGTGAAGTTAATATTGGGAGCACCAAATTCAAGATTACCCTAAACTAATTGCAGAGGCAGTGTGTCTCAAATGTGAAGGCTTAAGGGTTGTGGAGAAGAGTTACAATGACCACAAGCTGTTTATCAAGAAATTCTTGGAGAAGGGTGAAAGGCATGTTCATCTGCAAAATGGGTATGATAGGTTGGTTCTTCCTCCCCCCTTTTCCTGAGATAGCTATTATGTGATAAAGTACTTTACTCTTGAAGGTAGTTACACCACTGTTCACAATTATCATTTTCTTTTTCTCAATCACATTAGGCATAAGGAGAACATAAACATTTCATTTTACCTTTAATCATTTCTATGTATCAATATTGAAGTTAAAAGTTCTTCTCCCACTTTACACCAAGGTCTCACCTTTGCCTTGTATAGGTATGTATCTAATCTAACTCCTCAAAGAAATAGGCTTTTAACTCGAAGTGAGAACCCTAGAAAGCCTAGCATCTTTTGAAAATTGAGCTCATTGAGAGAAAACTCCATACAATGGAAAAACCAATACCTTTGTTAAGAAGAAAGGTAAAGAAAATAAAAATCCTAGTGAGTACATTGATACTGATAGTATTGAGATGCCTTTGCTTATTTTTTTGAAGGCAACGATGCCTTAGTCTTTACTTGTTTAGTGATTTTTTGGATTATGCTCCGCAGTACTAAGTTTAAAACTTTATTAAGGCGTGTCTACCAGACTATTATGATGATAAGTAGCTTAATGGTTAGTCTTAGTTGTAAATTTTATTTTACTATTTTAATTTAGACTTCTCTAGTTAAGGTTTTTTATTATGTAAGGGTGGGTTGTGGTGTGCTATTCTTTGGGTTCTAGCTAATTTGTGCTAGTTGCTTCTTTCTAGGTTAATGTGTTAATCTCTTGTATTGTTTTGGGATCAGGGCCCTCTCATTGATTACTTAATACGAAACAATAAGAACCTTTTGATAACAAAAAGTGTGTCATATAGAACAAATAATACCTATTTTCAGCCCTCAATGACTAGCTTCTCGTGCGTCGGTGTTTGAAAATGTCACCTACATGGACAATAGCATTCTATGTTAATTATAAGTATGTCTAGTCAGATAGTTATGGTTGGTTGTGCTATTATGTTTTTGGTTACTTATTGAGAGTTATATTCTAGTGTTTTGTCTGGGCACTTGGCTGTGTGATGCCAGAAGCTATACCGTGGCTAATCTATTTTGTTGTGTTCTGTCTGCTAGAATAGTTTATAGTAATATTTGTGAGAGAAATTCTTTAAATACAACATACTTTAACTGTGAATAGCTACCCCTTAATTGCAATTTGAGATAAGGAATTTCCATGTGAACAACACTAGGTTTAGAGCTTGCACAACATAGAACACCATGTGTATGGTCAACCACTAAAAATCACTTTTCTCCAAATCCATTACATTAGGAAATCAACATAGAACACCATGTGTATGTTCAACCACTAAAAATCACTTTCTCCAAATCCATTACATTAGGAAATTAAGATGTTTAAATAACTCCCCTTTGTAAATCAGGATGATGGCAGATGATTAGACTGAGTGTGAATTGTAAATGCTTGAACACATTGTAACTTACATACATACAACATCAAGGTGAATTAATGCAATCTTAAAATGTTATATTGCCCATTCATTTCAAAATGAAATGACATACTTGTCTCTTTCTGGAACACAATACTACTAGCACTAGGATAAACTGTTATAATACACATAGCAGCTCTTTTTGCATGACGATTGTCTGGTGGTTGAACTAAGATGCAAGTTTCAACTCAGTTTTGTATCCCAGGTAGATGAAGTATTCCAATGGAAACAATAGAATCTCAAAGTTATTATTGAAGACTATGGTTTCATAAGTAGAGAATGTAAATATGAGATGTCAAAGCATCCACCTATCAATTTTATAGCTGCAATTAACGCTGCCTATGCTATATAAACAACAATTATTCATACACTTGAATTACACATTTGATGACTTCTTATGCATTTGATGGAGCAGATTTTGATTAAATTTAAAATTATTTGAATATATTCTGTAACTTACCAAGTTTTAAAAAATAATTTATTTTAGTTATTTAGCTTATTAGTATTATCTAAAGGAATTTGGAAATACTAGATCTTCTAAACAATGTGCAAGGAAAATTTTTGTATAATATAGTTCAAATTTATGAACATGCCACAGGCTTGTTCATACTGAAGGATTAGTTGTTTCTTCTTGAAAACTAAAACTAGGTAAAGAAAATTTAGACATTTGAATTGCAGCATCCAATTATATTTCAATTGGGAAGACAATCTTTAGAACATTGAATCGCAGATTAAATCCTTGAAAGAATTCCAAACCAAATTAATATCATCGGTGCAAATATTATATATTATATAAAGCAAGCTGGTACTAATCAATAAGAGAAATAATCAAAAGTTTATTATGATAATGGTAAAAAAATTATCCCAATGTATTATCCGTCTAGTTTTATATTTAGTTTGGGGTAATGCCTTAATGCATTTATATAGTTCTGTACTCAGTTTGACATCACCAATCTTGTTGGACATTTATTCAACTTGGTTGATTGATCCATATGATGTTTGTGTATGAGGTCATCCTAGTAGACTTGATCTTGATCATTTTAATTGTATAAAATAAATAAAATATTTAGAGACATCCGATTTTCACATTCCATCAAACTTTATTTTTTTATTTTTTGTCGGCATTCTACAATGATGAATCATAGAGTATGATCCGAAATGTTGATGAAAAATATGTGTATGCAATGAAACCCAAAGGATTTCATAATTTTTTATTGGAGACTTTGGAGTGACCTTGGCTTTGTTAGTTTTGGTGTTATATTCATGTATAAAAAGATAACAATTAGCATTCACTTTAGAGGAGACAACTAAAGTTGAATTGAATATTCGAGATAACTGTCTATAACAATCTTTCATATTTGTCTTATTTGATAAAAAACACATCTTAGCACATGTGTGAATGTATTAGCATTTATTTTAGATTTAATGTGCATGCATTAAGCTTGTTTATTGTCAAGATACTTTAAAATACTATCAATATCATTGAAAAATTATGAGTGACATAAATTATCTATGTCTTTTATTATATTAGCAACGAGAAGGACCTGACATGAATTATCTATGTTAAGAATATGGATACAAAGCAAGTCCACATCTGAACTAAACCTAGAACAAACTATGTTGAACTAACATAGATATCATTATTTGCATCAATCCACAAACGATTTTCACTCAAAGTCAATCAATTTGTCTTTATTTATTACTATTTATGTCGTGGTTATATCTATCTAATATTACTTGATCCACTTTATTCCAAAACATTATTAATTAATCTAAATCAATTGAATTCCAAAACTTATTTTAATGGTCAACTAATATAAAAAATATAACATACAATGCACAGTTTTATAACTGTTTTATTTTTTGACTTAATAATGAGAGACCTCACCATCCAAAGTGATTTTAAATCATAAATCTTTAACTATTTATGAGATGATGGATAACCCATTTAATTATATGGCTTTGAAAAGACATTGAAGTTGTATGAGACATATTATAAAATCCTTGTATATTTTAAATGTTGACTCGCGTCCTTATCTCTGTGTTGTTTTTGATGTAAGAAAAGGATAAATTGCAGGCCGAGTTGGCGATGCAAATGAGCGAATGCCCATTATTTTTTAATGATGTTTACCTGAGTTGATTTGAGCATCTACATCTACATCTGTGTGATTGAGGTGAGCTTTGAGAAAAGGAAGAGGAAGAGGAAGGAAAAATGGCAAGGACAATGAAAATGGACAGTGTTAGGGTTAGGAATGTTGCAGCTTTGGTGTTGGTGTTAATGGCAATAATAGTAATGGTTCTAATAATAGTTAACTTGCCAGATTAGTAATGCAATTGTAGTGCAAGATGGAGTCCAAATAGGTCTAAAATGATCTAAATAACCACACTAAACTAGGTGCCCAAAACGATTGTGAAATTGTAAAAGGATACAATTTAGTACATTGCACTCTTGCACCTTCCTTGCCCTTCTTGGCATGCTATTTTAATTCCCCATCAAACCTTTTGTCCCAACACAAGCCTAAAAATTTAATTTACAATTCCACACTTCATTTTTCTTATTGTTTTCCCCTTGTACTAGTATCTCAAACCATAATTTTATTCCCTTTGTGCTTGAAATACCAACGAATGTTGTTAGCCTTGGCTCTAGTACAGTAGAAGAAGGAGAAATCTAGGAAAATAACTTAAATCAATAGAAGAAGAAAGAGATGGACACAACTAGTGAGGATAAACCCAATGAGATGAAACCTCAAGAACCATATAAGGAAGAACAAGCGAAAGGAAATATTGTCGTAGTTGTTGAGGATAATATCGAAGAGATAACCTCCAAGAACCAAACAAGGAAAGAAATAACCACCAAGTTTCTATAAATTCAAGACTTTAAGAATCTACTTTGGCTAATACAACAAATAATAAATGTAATCCCTAGTTAAGGACCTTAACCTTAACTTTAACCTAGTGGATTATCAAAGTCTTCCAAATTCAAACAAGTGAGTCTAGAAGTTCTGATTAATTTCTTTAGATCAGAAAATGTATGTACACATAAAGAAACTCATCAAAGTAGCTAAGGATTGCTTGATTGAATTGGAGTATACTGTTTATTGCTTCTTGGTTCTAGATTAGGCCACTTTTGAGTTTAGGCCAACATAAAACAATCAAGTACCAAAATTGGGACTAGATTCCAAATTATGAATGATAACACTAACAATGCCTGCAATCTTGGAGGAATTTTTGCAAGACATGGTTGTTGATAGCTTGGTTCAACCGAAATAGGCCCTTTGAAAGGGAGCCACAAATCTCATGGTATTTGATGTTAGATCATGTCCTAATTTAATTATTTCATGACAGATAAATTGCTAGATTAGTAATGAAATTGTAGCGTAGGATAGTGCCCAAATAGGCCTAAAATGATCTATAAAAAGCACACTAAAGTTGGGGTTGAAATACAATGTGAAATTGTAAGGGGTTAAAATTTACTACACTACACTCTTGCACCTTTCTTCTCCTCCTTGATTTGCAATCACATTCTCAGAAGTTGCTTGATAGGAAGATAGAAAGGTCCGCAAATAACACTTTCTGGTTTGCTGATGAATTTCTCCATGGTGATGTTTTCCACCATCATAACACTCAAAATGGATCATATGAAGCTAACACAGAGGATGATAGTGGTTTGCAATGTTATGGTGTAACCCCCCTCACGTGGTAAATTTTGATGATTGCCAAGTGGCTATATCCAATTATTTAATTGAGGTGGAAATGGAATCATTTATATTAACCGAGGATGATATTGGCATAGAAATATTTAACAGTTCCTATTAACTAAGGGTTGATATGAGTATGTACACTGGCAATGTTGATCAAGAATCAATTACAATCTCTGTGAAGAACTGTAGTGATTCTGAAGGGTTCTCAGATGATGGAACCATAGATATGGATGAATCAAATGTTGTAGGGTATGACTATTTTTTAATTTATTCAGGTGGTTTCTTAAGCATGAAGATGCCAGAAGGAAATAAATGGGGAGATACTGATGCAATGAACAATAAGGGTTCTGAGCCTTACGTTGATATAAATATGACAATCAGTAATCATGAAGAGGATCATAACAGTACTCACAGTTTATAAAACTCCCCTATAGCTTTATTTTTTCTCGTCTTTGAGGTCATTTATGTGTATTTTGATTGTGCCTCTAAATTTGTTTCAAGATATGTTTTTGAGTTTGAATTAGAAGTGTTCACATGGGGTGTAAATGATGATGATCATGACATGTCTCATTTAGCCGATATGGGAACAAGCAATGAAACATTTAGATTTTGAAGTTTAGATTGAAATTCTTCTACATATGATCAGATGCAGATACAGAGTGAGCCAACATGAGAAGGGTTTTCTTTTGATACATCTAAGGATTGTTTACTTAACATGCAAAATGATTCCAATGAAAGTTTTGTGCTTAAAATACATGATGATAGTGAAATTAAAAGTTCCGTTGGATATGAATGTTTTTGCTTTCCATACCATATGAAGGGGTTTCTTGAAAACAATACCGAGGCCTGTGATGATGGAAAATAAGTCATAAGATGGAGGTACGATTAAGAGGACTAGTATGGTATGATGCTGCCTTGCAAGCAAACGTTTTATGAATTTGTTTACAGGGATCACTATGATAATGATGATATTGGTTGTGATATAACATTGAGTATAATGAGGGGGATCATTGGTAAAATTCATGGTCTAGTCTTCCTCAACTATGTCACAAGCAAGATCAAATTGTTACATGATGAGAATCAGGTTTTTGATAAAGGCGAGAACTTGTTTTTATTTTTTGGGGGCCTTGGGCCACCAATGGAAGGATGGATCTGAATTTTGTAAAATTTTGAATAAACTACCCAAGCCAATTGGCATTCAGTCAGCTTCGAGCAGAGATGTGGAATCTTGTTATGCCTGCAGGGAGCATGCATCCCCAACTAGAGCTGATGTTAAGATTGATGAGTTTAGTATTCCACTGTGTTGCCTCTCCAGTCTTAATTCTTCAGTGACAAGCCTTGAAGGAAATTCGGCTAAGTTTTCTAGCACCAAAGGTTAAGGCCATTATTTCCATTGTTGACTCATTTGGCTGGTAATATCTCTATAAGAGATCTACTTAATGGGTTTTTATTCATACGGTGACAGGCTCCTTTGGGTGTTCCCTAGAATGCTACTATCGACTGGCCAGGTAAATTCTCTGCCTTCATGTATTTTATAACCCCGTGAAGCAGCTAAGTAATTCCAAAGTCACCATGCGGGTGTGTGGGGTAGTGCGACAAATACAAAGCGAGCCTCACATTACCTCTGTAATAATAAGTGTCATTGCATCGCCATGCGAGTTTGTAAAAATAGGCGAGACCCTTAGGGTATGCTCCCATAATCCCACAATGCAAAATTTTACCGATTGTTAATGTATGCGGGTTTCCCGTGAAGACTGGAAGAAGAGGTATAGGATTAGCCAAGAACCCCACAATACCATTAGGGATATATTTTCCAGGATAATCTAGTGTGGAGGGAATGGTCTAGGAGGAGTGCTATATGATGGGAACTGATGCTGACATGGAACGTGTGTGCCAATCAAAGGGGTTAGATATCAAATTGCATGCAAGGGGTTAATGAGGTGTTTGTTGCTCTGTAGTTCTATGCTAGACAAAAGGGGTGATGATCAAGATAATCAAAGTTTGTGAGTTCGCCAAGGAAGATGAATATTAATGGATAAGGCATACAAGGACAAGCATGTAAAAGGTTCCGGTAACGTAGGAGGTGATATTTTGAAGTAAAAGTCAATCCTGGCGAATCACCTACATGAGATCAACTCCAGAAAGGATGTTCATATAATTTCATATGTGAAAAGCCAGAGGGACTGAGCACAATGATATGAAAAGTACATGAATATGGTTGTTGGAGTGTTATTCAAGAAATCCATGCTGGGAGTTGTGGTTGATAAGAACGAGTCTTAATCTCTTGATAAGAACAAAAGCTGAAAATATTGCTTGCATGCCTAAAGATAGGCTATTTTAGGAGGCTCTAAGTCCCACAAATCGAGGACGACAACCATCTATTGATTAAGCACTGTGTTGGGCCTCGTATTAGCACTGGTTCAAATAAAGTCTCAGAGATGGAGCGTTCATATACAGAGAACTGCGAGTTTGTGAGGTGCACCTTCTATGATATAGGTTGGAGAATATTTCAGTGGGCCACTTTGTAGCGGAAGGGATATCAAGATTTTAGAAGATAGTCGAAGGGACATCGAAAGGTGGTTTCAAATGGAAAATGCCTTTCATGGGCTATCTATCTTCATCCCTTCATAATCAAACGACTAGGAGGAAGAAGGAAGGGGAAAGAGAACAATGAAGGAATGGGGTGGATGGTTTAGATGTAGAGAATCTCAAATTCATCTTGAGTATGGAAGATGTGCCCCTTTCTCTTCTTATCATATTGCTCGATAAGATTCTCCTTCCATTTTTCCATTACCTCCCTTTTCTATTTATTTTCATCCTCTAGTTGTGAGGAAATTTCTTTTATAAGGTTGCAAGGCTCCCCTTCTAGTCTAATGAGTGTCTCTGCCAGCGTATGTAGGTCTTCCACAAGCATGATGGTGGCATGAATCAAAGCACCAAGACTTGAACGGAATATTATTCTCCACCGAGGCATCTTCTTGTATGCATGGCCCATTTTTGTCTTATATTTAATGGGCGATGGGTTTTCTTTTATCTGCATATGGCCTGAAATGTGTCAAAAGAGGAAAAAAACCAAGTGTAAGCATGTTGAAGATTTTGATAATTCCTTATTGTTATAAAAGGAATACTACGACTGTAAGAAAATACTATGAAATGTTGTATTCCAGGTGGGTAGAAGCAGCCATTTGTTAATCTAGGGTTTCATGCTGGCTCACAGAGAAGAGGGATTATCTTTCCATATTGTAAATTGCAATTAGTACTGAATGCAATTTTTCAATGGTTGCATATACCGTGTCCATTTGTATTTTATGAATTTATATGAATCAAAATATGAAGGATATGTTGGTTTGTTCTGGTATTTTCTTATCAATGTGTGATTGTGCTTATGGGTCTCCTTCAAGGAAGGAGTTAAATTCTATTTGCAATTTGCAGTAAATTTGGGAAACATTGAATGGATTAACATGAATGGTTGATGCAATTAGTTGATGGAATTGTGTCAATTTTAGGCATTCCACTTTGAAAATTCCCTAATTTGAGTTATTTTGCAATGCGAGTTTGTCCTTTTAATTTGTGGGCGTGACTCTGTTTCATTGGATATGCACTTGATTGTAGAAGCTATTTGTGAATTTGTTTCGGTAGCATCCCTTATTAATCGTATCTCTCCTATCTTCTTTTCTTCAAGCATTTCTTAAAGGGCAGGTTTCATAATGCATGCTTTGTATTCCCTTGTACACTTGGAGTAGCGCATGTATTATTTTTTTGGTCGAATTGCAGAATGTGAAGGATTAGGGGTGTATAGAGGGTAACTATAGATAATCCCCTTATAGTTGAGAAACATCTACCAATCATGAACCTGTACGATTGTGACGAATTTGAAAGCATATTGGGCATGAAGGTCCTAAGTAGGAAATATACATTCCCGAGTTAGGTAGAGCTCAAAGTGAAGAAGGCTCGCTAAGGCCTTGTTGTGTTTTGTTTTCTTGTCTTCAATCTATTGCTAGTTCAAATTAAATGCTGTAAAGGAGATTCAGATTTGAGAAGATTTTGATTTTGATCCATGGGTTATTCTTAGCATCCAATAAAATTTAGGCCTACAAATATCATTATTTGCGACAATCCGCAAACAATTTCACTCAAAATCCATCAATTTCTCTTTATTTATTACTACTTATGTTGTGATTATATCTGTCTAATATGATTTGATCGGTTTTATTCCAAAAAATTATTAATTAATCTAAATTAATCAAATCCTAAAACTGATTTTAACCACAAACTAATTTAATAAATATAACATACAATGCACAAAATGTTTAGAATTGTTTTGTTTTTTTGATGAGGAACATGGCCATCCAAAATTATTCTAACTCATAAATCTATAATTATTTACAAACATTTGGAGAACATAAGAAGCAAAATGTGAAATTATTATAAAATGCCTGGATAATATAATATAAGATGCATTAGATTTGCCCTAACTTATACATATTATGTTATTTGGAAATCATTAGAAAGACCAGGATAGCATAATAATATTCTTAGAAGACATGATTTGGATAGATTTGAGACAAAGAATTTTAGGGTAACATGTTTTATTCGCCGGCTTTTCAAAGACATTGAAGTTGGACAAGGAGTTTAGGGTTTTTACTGTGCTTCTCGGTTGTGTGAGATATATTTTGATTTATTGATTAGCATCCTCATATGGGCGTTACTTTTGGTTTGCATTTTCATCTCAAAGTCGTGGAAGAGGAAGCCACAAGTTTATTCCTAGAGGTAGAGGTGGACATAATAGCGGTTATGCAAATATTGGTGGTAGGAATCAAAACCAAAATTTCAGCCACCCAAGTGTCCAAAAGTTTGATTAGTCACATATTCAGTGCCATGATTGTAAGAAGTTTGGGAATTATGCCAGTAAATGTAAAAAGAAACAATATGACCAGCAGAAGCAAAGTCAGAACCAGTCAAATAACACATCTAAGACCACTCTGTTTATTGCATGCACTAAGATGGCCGAGTCAATTACTACAAATTCTTCTATTGAGTGCAATATCCTCGAAGAAAGCCCAAGTGACATATGGTATTTGGATTCTGGTTGTAGTAATAACATGACATACAATGTTGAGTTATTTTTTAGTTTTGATGAGTCAGTTCAAACTGATGTCAGTCTTGGTAACATCAATAAGGTCACTATTTTGAGTAAAGGGACAGTTGATATTCTAACCCTTAAGGGGGAGCAGTGTGTTATGCCAGATGTGTATTATGTTGCTGGCCTAAAACTTAATTTAATGAGTATTGGCCAGTTGGTATAAACAGGATATAGAGTTTATATGGAGAACAATGAGTGTGTAATTATGGATAAGTTCCCTAGTAACATAATGTCTCCTTTGAGGATAAGACCTGATGTGAGTGGAAAATCAGAAAGAGTTGCCTTTAAGGAATAAAATACAAAATCAGAAGTTAAAAAAAATTCCGAAAATGATGAAGCATGTCAATCTAGTGCTAAAAAAATAAAAGATAATGACAAAGAAATTCAAAAAGTGTTTCAATCAGTTGTAAAGGATGAATCATGGTTGTGGCATCTCAGATTTGGGCATTTGAATTTTGGAGCATTGAAATCGTTGCACATAAAGAACATGCTTAAAGGTTTTCCATTAATTGAGAAACCAGAAAGAGTATGTGAAGGGTATATTCTAGGTAAACAACATAGATAATCATTTCCAGCAAGAAAACCAGTAAGGGCGAGAGTGCCACTAGAAATTGTACATTCAGACATTTGTGGGCAGATGCAAACACTGTCTATAGGAGGCTATACTTATTTTCTTATATTTATTGATGATTTCACAAGAAAAACCTGGGCTTACTTTTTGAAAGATAAATCAAAAGTGTTGTCTTACTTTAAGCAGTTCAAGGCACTTGTAGAGAAGCAAAGTGGTCAATACATCAAACTGTTAAGAACTGACAGAGGTGGTGAGTATATCTCAAAAGATTTTATGAATTTTCGCAAAGCAGATGGCATTCATAAACAGTTCACAACCCGCTACACACCTTAGCAAAATGGTGTGCCAGAGAGAAAGAATCTAACTATAATGGAGATGGCACAGAGGTGGTGGTGAGTATATCTCAAATGATTTTATGAATTTTTGCAAAGCAGATGGCATTCATAAACAATTCACAGCCCGCTACACACCTCAACAAAATGGTGTGACTGAGAAAAAGAATCAAACTATAATGGAGATGGCACATAGCATGCTAGCAACAAAACACTTACCTAATGAATATTGAGTTGAGGCAGCAGCAACTGCTGTCCATATTTTGAATAGATGTCTGACTAAGAGTGTAAAGAGAAAAGTACCACAAGAGGCTTGGACAGGTATGAAACATAGTGTTTCTCATTTAAAAGTTTTTGGTTGGGTTTCATATGCCCATGTCCCTAATGAGTTAAGAAAGAAGATAGATTTTAAAGGAGAGAAATGCATATTTTTTGGTCATTTTGAGGATACAAAAGCATACAAGTTGTTTAATCCCATAACTAGAAAAGTTATAAGCACTCGAGATGTTCTATTTGTGGAAGATGAAGCATGGTATGGGACTATAGAGAGGAAAGTGAACATCACACCTATTGTTCCTCATGATGAAGTGATTCCAATATCAAATGCACCTCAACCAGCACCTTCTTCTACTCCTGGGACAACATCACATGTAGTAGCACAAGCTGCACCTTCATCTATATAAAGAAGATCTTAAAGGTTGCCATCTATACCACAAAAAGCTCCAACTACACCAGCTAGTAGTAGTCCAAGCAGTTCAACGTCTTCAGATCACACCCTAGTAAGATTGATACCAAGAAAGACAAGAAGGTTGAGTGATTTGTACAATGGTGATATAACAATTTCGTTTGCTGTTTTTGCTTTATTCTCTCAAGTTGATGATGCTTTAACATTTGAAGAAGCTGTGAATGATGATAAATGGGCACATGCCATGGATGAAGAGATTGAATCTATTAAGAAAAATAAAACATGGGAGTTGGTAGATCTGCCTGAAGGAAAAGATGCTATAAGTGTCAAATGGATTTACAAGACAAAACATGATGTCGATGGAAAAGTGCAAAACCATAAGGCAAGGCTTGATGCAAGAGGTTTCACACAATAGCCCGGAATCGACTTCAATGAAATATTTTCTCAAGTTGCACGGATGTATACAATCAGAACAGTATTGGCAATTGCTGCTCATAATAAGTGGGTGGTATACCAAATGGACGTGAAGTCAGCCTTTTTGAATGGATATCTACAAGAAGAAGTGTATGTTCACCAGCCTGAAGGGTATGAGATTTCAAGACAGGAAGACAAAGTATATAGGCTGGAAAAGGCATTGTATGGATTAAAGCAAGCTCCAAGAGCTTGATACAGCCGGATAGACTCTTACTTGATTCAAGATAGATTTCAAAGGAGTAGTTGTGAGCCGACTATGTACATAAAAATAAATGAGAATGGCAAAGTTTTAATTGTATGCTTGTATGTAGATGATTTGATCTTGACTGGTGATCTGAACATTGATGCTTTCAAAACAACAATGAAAAGTGAGTTTGAAATGACTGATTTAGGGCTTATGAGATATTTTTTGGGTATTGAAGTCCATCATTGTATTCCTGGAATATTTATTTGTCAATCTAAGTATGCTAATGAGATTTTGAAGAGGTTCAACATGTTGAAATCCAAACCAACACCTACACCTGTCACAACTGGATTGAAACTAAGCATGGAAGATGGAGGACTATCTGTAGATCCCACATTATATAAAAGAATGGTTGGGAGTTTAATGTATTTAACAACCATGAGGCCAGATATAATGTATGGTGTCAGTTTGATCTCCAGGATTATGTAATTACCAAAGGAATCTGATTGGCAGGCTGGGAAAAGAATTTTGATAAATTTCTCTTCACTTCTCTCGCTTTAGGTTTTCAAAAACTATTTGTTGGTAGAAATTGATTTACTGTCAACCTCAAATGTTGTGTCTCTTGAGATGGTGTTTGGGCCCGTCAATTATTCCGATATTTTAAACTATTTATAATAGGGAGTAGAATGCTATTTTTCACATAGCCAGACACTATAACTATAATAATTTTCAATATAAGCACATATAAGCGTGAGATGTATTTGATGAGTACAGTTTATCGATTTTAAGAAATGTATGTTTTGAGAGTTTGTATAGCGAAATTAAAAAAATACTTAGTAGTTAAGTTTATGGATACAAAGCTAGTTTGCATGTGAACTACATCTAAAACAAAAAACCTTGAGCTAACATAGAGCAGACGACATTGTGATTTTGATCCACGATGATTGCTTGCATCCATTAATTGCATATAGATATCCTAATATGCATCAATAGATCTATTAGAATTAATTTTAGTGGAGACAACAAGAGATGAAATGAATATTCCAGAGCATCATCTAAAACAATCATCCATATTTATACTCATCTTAGCATGTGTTTTAGATTTAATGTGCATGTATTGAACTAGTTAAGTTTAAGGAAACAAAGCGAGTTTGCACATTAACTAGATCTAGAACAAACAATGTTGAGCAAATATAGACAATATATTATTGTAATCTTGATCCACACATTATTGTTTGTATCCATAAAGTGCATATAAATATCATCATATGCATTAATCTACAAACAATTGTTACTAATAGAATTAATTAATTTTATTTAATTATTCATGGTGTGATTATACTCATCTTATATTACTTGACTCATTGTATTCCAAAAAACTATTAGTTAATCTAAATTAATTGAACCCTAAAACTTAAACCACCAACTAATATAAGAAATATAAAATACAACACATAAAACATTTGTGATCAAGCCAAAATAACCTCATTATATTTATCTAGTTTCTATTATTGTATTGCCTCGCCAATATACTTATCTATAGCATAGCCCAAAAAATCTTTCGAGGAAAAAGATTGGCAAACTAAAAGTATGACTTGTTTTTTCTTAAAAATGGAGGATTTAAACTGGGGAAAATTGGATTAAAAAATAAAGCCAAAAATGCAAAAAAGGGATAAAAACTTAGTTTTGAAATTTCGGCATTGTATAATGCATACTTTATACTAAATGTAACTATTTATTTGTAGTAGGCAACATCAGTAATAATCCTAGTCATATGGTAAGGATAAAAATATACGATAATTATAATTTTAAAAATTAATGTAATGCCTTTGCCTACATCTATCATTGTTTTTAACAATTGTGATTGAGAGCATAATATTAAAAGCTTAGGACTACTTACTGCCTTCATTGTAATTTGAAGTAGTTTTTAGACCAAGCTGAAAGTAATGTTAAAAGAAATCTTATGATGTAAGATAGTCTTAAAACATTACATTACCCATTTGTTTCAAAATGAAATGGCACACTTTTATGCACACATTTGTATCTTTGATTAGTTTTATCACTAAGATAAATTATTACAACAAAAAATATTTTAGCACTGCAGTTCTTCAACTAATCATGTATTCAATAATTACATATACGCTTTAAAGTCTTTTCTTATAATGTACTCAATAATTACATTTGAAAAGCCTGAAAAGTAAACAGTAAAATAAGTAAGAAAGGCCAGGATAATATAATCTATAATTGTAAAGAGTTCGATTTACCCTATTTCATACATATTGTGTTGTTTGCAAATCATTAAGAATAACGTGATACTATTATTTGAAAGAATAAATTTAAATAACACAGGATATCGATAGTATTGAGATGATGGATAGCCCATTTTATTTGCCGGCTTTTAAAAGACGTTGAGGTTGGACAAGGATTTTAGGGATTTTACTGTGCTTCTGGGTTGTATGAGACATATTTTGATTTCCTTGTATACATTCGCGTTAATTTTGATTTTCTTGTATAAATTGCAGACCGAGTTGGCGATGAAAATAAGAGAATGCCCATGCTATTTAATGATCTTACCTGAGTTGAGCTGAGCATCTGCATCTGTGTGATTGAGGCGAGATTTGGGAAACGGAAGAGGAAGAGGAAGGAAAAATGGCAATGAAAATGGGCAGCGTTGCAGTTTTGGTTTTGGTGTTAACGGCAATAATAGTAATGGCCAATATTAGCGTGGCTTCGGCGCAAGCAGGGCCATGCTTTAAATTCCTGTGCGTTAACGATGGCGGTTGTACAGGATACGCAGACAGCCCTAAGTGCTGCAACATCGGCGACTGCGGGAGTGGGATTGGATATTGTGCCGCCACATGCTAGCAACCGCCTTCTATTACCTTTGCCTCATCAAAATAAATTGAGTTGAATGGTTTGCTGTTTGTGTGTTTGAGCAGGATACTTACAATCCTTGTTCATTTGTTTCAACCTTTATTTTCGCTGTGTGGCCGCTATCCAACAAGTTAAGATTGTTGTTCCAAAATATTTGACTATATATATCTTATCTTATCTTGTTCATGTTTCAATCTTTTATTGAAATAGGTTCGTTATCGAATTATATCTGCACCTCCATATATTTATAATGTGGAGTAGAATTCTGTTTTTCACATGGTGAAGGCGGTGACATTTTCAAACACTGATACAGGGGACAAGTGAATTAGTGAGGTTTGGAGATAACTATATTGATCAATATGTTTTCTATAAGATAGGATCTTTTTTACAAAAGGATCCGAACATTCTAGTTGTCTTATTTTTGTGAAGAGAATTATAACTCTATATTCTTAAAATAGAAAATGGTCGAATAGATCAAAGAGCTTATATCCATAGACATATTTATGTGGTTAGTGTTGGACACATTGGTTTGTGAACGAATGATTGCACTATCCCCCTTTTTTGAGGACTAGATTTTATTTTGCTTCAGTCCAAGGCATTGCCTTTATCAAATGCCTATTTACACCACTAGCTATGTACTTGTACTCATGTTATGGCTTGACAAGGTAAATACTTTGTTCTCATCTCATGGCTTGACAATGTTTCTCTCATGGCTAGAAATACCTTCCCCATAACTAAATGTATTAATAATGTTTATAGGCACTATTAAAACACTATTTACATGTCCACACAATTTTCTTCTTACATAGTACCCTTTTGTAGAAAAAATGTCACTTGTTATTTTGGAAACATCGAGGGCCCAAATATTCTCGTTACACCCTTTGAAATCTAAGTGCAAGATCTATAGCCTTCATTGAATTCTCTCATATCTACTCATATAATTGATTGCTAATGGATTGATGGATGCATTAGATAAATTTATGATATTCATATTTTCTTGTTGTTTCAAATAGAAAATGGATGTTTAAAGAAGATTGGCTCATTTCATTTTTTGAAGCCACGAGGGGAACTACAACCACACTCTGTTAGCTAAATTCAACAATTCTTGGAGAAAGGGTGAAGTTAATATTGGGAGCACCAAATTCAAGATTACCCTAAACTAATTGCAGAGGCAGTGTGTCTCAAATGTGAAGGCTTAAGGGTTGTGGAGAAGAGTTACAATGACCACAAGCTGTTTATCAAGAAATTCTTGGAGAAGGGTGAAAGGCATGTTCATCGGCAAAATGGGTATGATAGGTTGGTTCTTCCTCCCCCCTTTTCCTGACATAGCTATTATGTGATAAAGTACTTTACTCTTGAAGGTAGTTACACCACTATTCACAATTATCATTTTCTTTTTCTCAATCACATTAGGCATAAGGAGAACATAAACATTTCATTTTACCTTTAATCATTTCTATGTATCAATATTGAAGTTAAAATTTCTTCTCCCACTTTACACCAAGGTCTCACCTTTGCCTTGTATAGGTATGTATCTAATCTAACTCCTCAAAGAAATAGGCTTTTAACTCGAAGTGAGAACCCTAGAAAGCCTAGCATCTCTTGAAAATTGAGCTCATTGAGAGAAAACTCCATACAATGGAAAAACCAATACCTTTGTTAAGAAAAAAGGTAAAGAAAATAAAAATCCTAGTGAGTACATTGATACCGATAGTATTGAGATGCCTTTGCTTATTTTTTTGAAGGCAACGATGCCTTAATCTTTACTTGTTTAGTGATTTTTTGGATTATGCTCCGCAGTACTAAGTTTAAAAATTTATTAAGGCCTGTCTACCAGACTATTATGATGATAAGTAGCTTAATGGTTAGTCTTAGTTGTAATTTTTATTTTACTATTTTAATTTAGACTTCTCTAGTTAAGGTTTTTTATTATGTAAGGGTGGGTTGTGGTGTGCTATTCTTTGGGTTCTAGCTAATTTGTGCTAGTTGCTTCTTTCTAGGTTAATGTGTTAATCTCTTGTATTGTTTTGGGATCAGGGCCCTCTCATTGATTACTTAATACGAAACAATAAGAACCTTTTGATAACAAAAAGTGTGTCATATAGAACAAATAATACCTATTTTCAGCCCTCAATGACTAGCTTCTCGTGCGTCGGTGTTTGAAAATTTCACCTACGTGGACAATAGCATTCTATGTTAATTATAAGTATGTCTAGTCAGATAGTTATGGCGTTTTGGTTGTGCTATTATGTTTTTGGTTACTTATTGAGAGTTATATTCTAGTGTTTTGTCTGGGCACTTGGCTGTGTGATACCAGAAGCTATACCGTGGCTAATCTATTTTGTTGTTTTCTGTCTGCTAGAATAGTTTATAGTAATATTTGTGAGAGAAATTCTTTAAATACAACATACTTTAACTGTGAATAGCTACCCGTTAATTGCAATTTGAGATAAGGAATTTCCATGCGAACAACACTAGGTTTAGAGCTTGCACAACATAGAACACCATGTGTATGGTCAACCACTAAAAATCACTTTTCTCCAAATCCATTACATTAGGAAATCAATATAGAACACCATGTGTATGTTCAACCACTAAAAATCACTTTTCTCCAAATCCATTACATTAGGAAATTAAGACGTTTAAATAACTCCCCTTTGTAAATCAGGATGATGGCAGATGATTAGACTGAGTGTGAATTGTAAATGCTTGAACACATTGTAACTTACATACATACAACATCAAGGTGAATTAATGCAATCTTAAAATGTTATATTGCCCATTCATTTCAAAATGAAATGACATACTTGTCTCTTTCTGGAACACAATACTACTAGCACTAGGATAAACTGTTATAATACACATAGCAGCTCTTTTTGCATGACGATTGTCTGGTGGTTGAACTAAGATGCAAGTTTCAACTCAGTTTTGTATCCCAGGTAGATGAAGTATTCCAATGGAAACAATAGAATCTCAAAGATATTATTGAAGACTATGGTTTCATAAGTAGAGAATGTAAATATGAGATGTCAAAGCATCCACCTATCAATTTTATAGCTGCAATTAACGCTGCCTATGCTATATAAACAACAATTATTCATACACTTGAATTACACATTTGATGACTTCTTATGCATTTGATGGAGCAGATTTTGATTAAATTTAAAATTATTTGAATATATTCTGTAACTTACCAAGTTTTAAAAAATAATTTATTTTAGTTATTTAGCTTATTAGTATTATCTAAAGGAATTTGGAAATACTAGATCTTCTAAACAATGTGCAAGGAAATTTTTTGTATAATATAGTTCAAATTTATGAACATGCCAGAGGCTTTTTCATACTGAAGGATTAGTTGTTTCTTCTTGAAAACTAAAACTAGGTAAAGAAAATTTAGACATTTGAATTGCAGCATCCAATTATATTTCAATTGGGAAGACAATCTTTAGAACATTGAATCGCAGATTAAATCCTTGAAAGAATTCCAAACCAAATTAATATCATGGGTGCAAATATTATATATTATATAAAGCAAGCTGCTACTAATCAATAAGAGAAATAATCAAAAGTTTATTATGATAATGGTAAAAAAATTATCCCAATGTATTATCCATCTAGTTTTATATTTAGTTTGGGGTAATGCCTTAATGCATTTATATAGTTCTGTACTCAGTTTGACATCACCAATCTTGTTGGACATTTATTCAACTTGGTTGATTGATCCATATGATGTTTGTGTATGAGGTCATCCTAGTAGACTTGATCTTGATCATTTTAATTGTATAAAATAAATAAAATATTTAGAGACATCTGATTTTCACATTCCATCAATCTTTATTTTTTTATTTTTTTTTCGGCATTCTACAATGATGAATCATAGAGTATGATCCGAAATGTTGATGAAAAATATGTGTATGCAATGAAACCCAAAGGATTTCATAATTTTTTATTGGAGACTTTGGAGTGACCTTGGCTTTGTTATTTTTGGTGTTATATTCATGTATAAAAAGATAACAATTAGCATTCACTTTAGAGGAGACAACTAAAAATGGATTGAATATTCGAGATAACTGTCTATAACAATCTTTCATATTTGTCTTATTTGATAAAAAATGCATCTTAGCACATGTGTGAATGTATTAGCATTTATTTTAGATTTAATGTGCATGCATTAAGCTTGTTTATTGTCAAGATACTTTAAAATACTATCAATATCATAGAAAAATTATGAGTGACATAAATTA